>NW_024609873.1:5912250-6046484 GCF_016920785.2 Ixodes scapularis
CATCAGCCCACGTGAACGTGAACCGCTGCACTGGTGATCCCATAACCAGGAAGGAGGCCAGACGTGGCCTCGCTGTGCGGATCCAGACTTCGTACACCTGTGACTCGTCTCGAGCGCACTGTTTCTCGGAGAGCTCGCACCTGTGCCGGCCATTTCAGGTCGCAATCCACAAGGTCTCTGTTTGAATGATGCTAGGCGAAACTTGAAGACTGCCATTCATTCGTTGGAGGCGGAGGGGTCGGCAGGAAGGATCGTCACAACAGGGATGCCACCGTATTGATTTTTCAACCGTAACAGAAGATAAGACATGTGCTTCAGGATGCTTCAGGTGGCCCCACTTTTTCTAGAAAATTTCAAATACAACTGCCTGTACGGTCTTCAAAGAGGTCACCTACAACGAAAGTATGTATTGTCCAGTGGCGTACCAACGTGTTTTTGAGGGACCCCCCCCCCCCTCCCCAAAGGCCGGGGGATGATGCCCTTGGTATCTCATGGGCGCCGCCGGCCAGTGTTTGCCCAGTGGCGGCTGTTTCGGGGGGGGGGGGGGGGGGGGGGGGGGGGGGGGGGCAAAAACACATGCCTTGCCCCTCGACTCTGAGAACTGAGGTGGGGGGGGGGGGGGGGGAGGCAAGCGCCTTGCCTCCCCCCCCCCCCCCCCCCCGGTTCGTACGCCCATGGTATTGTCCTTTCATACAACAGCGTGGGTAAGTTTCATGTTTAACTCTTTTGTTACCGCAGAAAAATGACCGATTTTCAGTGCTTTCAGAAAATATTTTTTTTTCTCTGGAACTACTGGGCACATTAGACATTGCTATTTATCAAACTGTAGGTTATTAGCTGGGCATTATAATTAAATAAACGGCAGTGTTATGAATGCAAACAGTTAAGAGAATTTATTTGTCAAATAAACAAAAAGTTGACAAAAAAAAAGCACAAGCAAAAAACAAATGAGTGGCTATACTGAGCCAGAAAATTATTTTCACAATTTTGAAATATACAAACTGTTGCAAGTGGCCCTAGCCATCATTTCACTATCTTTCAGTCCTGTACGGCACGTTTTGTATTTTTCGTGGCCAGCCAAGTTAGTGGTCCCGATGGCTGTGCCACTCACAAAAACAATCACGCGAAGGCAGGAAGCAAGAATAAACTTCGCATGTGGAGCAGAAGACGTTTGTTTTTGATTGTGATTTCGTCTTTTGATAGCAGAGCTTGCAGTTTCTTCTCTCCATTATTTTTGGTTGGCGGTGAGCAGGGATCTGGGGTGAGAATGGGATATGGCCTTGGTGCTGGTTCATCATACTCAAAGATCTGCTGAATTACCTCTTCGCTAAATGCCAGCTGGTCAGAGTAGGCACTTCTAGAAAGTTCAGGGACGTTTAGGTTCTCTTTTCGGAGTTCTTGGAAGAGTATGAAGCTATTTACGCATGCAATGTCCACACAATGAAAAAACAGTGTCTTCCACCAACGCACGCATTGCAGAGAAACGCTTTCTTGGCATAATTTTTGGTGCGAGATGGCCTCTGAATATTCCTGTTGTTTTTCAGTATAAGTGCAGTCGCAGAACTTCAGCCATCCCGAAGTAGATGATAATCCCAATAAATTTCAGCATCTCCAGCGGAGTGACATTCCTCCAGGAACTGTCACGTCGAGCGTATGTCTGCCGGTTCAAAATATGCATCCAGTCATATTTGTTTTGTGTTCTCAGAGAAAGTCCTTACCACCTAGGCAGTGAAAAATAAAAGAAAAAAAATCCAGTGCTCTTGAGAACCGCCGCGAGTCGCTCCGCAGTACTGCGCCGACATGGACACCGGGCTGTCTCTTGGGGTGAAAACTGGATACAGCGCGATGCATTCGGAAAAAATATCCTTGCCATACGCTGTCGATACTCTAAACATGCAAAAAATAACACTGTTGTCAATTATAAAGCCCGTGTTTGTATAACTGCAATGTGCAAGCTAAAACGAAATGCACCTGCGAGCTCCTATTGACATTCCAGGACATTGGGCTGGAGAGTCGCTATCAGAACTAAAATCTGACGGCCCCACATTGTTACTCGAGTCATCACTGCTGCTTGAGTTGTAAAAATCAGCAGCAGAAGCGGCCGAACTGCTTGCTACAGCCTTCCGCTTATGCGGTGCGAGCGGCGACCGCGGTGCCTTGGCTCCCGACTACGCTGTTACTTTCGGTTACAGTTTCGTTTTTTACAGCGCCGCCTCACGTCAGAAGATGGAAAACTAAACCGAAACTGATAGAGTAGATGTCTATAAGCAAACTAGGTGGCGCTGCCTGTCTCTCATGCGCCAATTTGTATTTTTCCAGACGCTTTGAAAGTCATCGTAACTCCGTGTCCTATTTCCTATGGCGCGGTACTGAAAGAGTTAAGGCAACACCTACATATTCAAGAATACTAGTTTATCCCACCGTGACGTCATGTGATCAGTGCTGACAGGGGCGCCCTTATTGGACAGGGAAATGGTGATGTTTTGAAGGAATTTATTTACAGGTCGAAGTCTTTTCGCATCACTGGTCAGACAGACAGGATGCCAGTGAAGGGACCGCGGTCAATCCTTGATGGAACGTTTTTTAAACCCAATTACGATACTTCGTCCGGAACCACTACCTTCAAGACAAAGTGCCAAGCCTGCAAAAAAGTAATTTCGGGACCAAAAAAAAACTTCCACCTCAAACTTAAAGCCTCATCTCAGTTGGCATCTCAAAGAAATTTGAAAAATGTGTTGCATTATCAGATTTAAATTTTGCCCTCCCTAAAATGTATTCTTGTATTTGTATTTCCAAAGATTTTTTGCCTCTTTTTAAAATGTATTTTCGATATGTATCGCGATACATTTTTAGAGATATATTTGAGATCTGAGTATCAGTATCTTAGCAACTATTTTTATCTATGCCAGTATTTGTATTTCCAAATACATTTTTAATATTTCTGCCCAACCCTGCAACGCAATGCACCTGTCAAGTGCCAACTTTTACGTTTAGGAATTAGAGGAATGGAATGGAACGATTCAGCCACTCCAGGAGTGGGAATGGGCCCAGTGTCCCCATTCCTAGGAGTTAAAAGGAATTGAATTATCGAAAATTCTAATTCCCGGAATGGAATTGGAATGGAATGGGGGTGCCCATTCCGCAACACTGGTAGCTATCATGTCAAAAGTTGAGTGGATAGGCCACATATTACTTTCTGGCGAGGTGGGCGGCTGTTCTCAGTCACATACTTGTTTCTACTTCATTCCTTTATTTATTCTCGCGTGAAAGGCACTTGCCTAAGAGAGAAACAGCTCCCCAGCGCCTTTTTTTATTTTGCATTTGTCGATTTACCCGTGTTTTCATTTTATCCTAAGAGAATAGCTTTCTTTTTAGGAACATACATGTTCTTAAGAAAGACGCGTCTCCCTTTTTCGTTAATTTATTATAACCGAGATGTCGAATATCCGGCTCGTCCATAGTTTTGTCGGTTACAGTAAATTAACAAAGAGGGGAGACTGGTTTTCGGTTACAGTAAATTAACAAAGACTTGTTTTTCCCCCGTATTATGGGACATGGAGAGTCAGACAGATCACTGCTTCAAGGATGGCTTCGTCTTGATGTAAAATAGGTCTCTTCAAGGACGAAAATATATAAGCCCTTGAACGGACGTGCGTTCATCTTTGCACTTGATGATTAGAGCTTTAAAAAGTGTCGTCAGTGTTCCCGTTTCTTATTTGCCACATTAACAGAGGTCATCACTTAATAAAAAAAATAGAAGGTGCCAGGAAGGTTTTTTTCCTTTTATATGTGTATAAGTTTATAAATTAGAATAAATATTAAAACACTGTTATCCTCCCGGCGCTAAAAAGAAAAATATATCCTAGATGTAAAATTCCTACTGCTCTAATAGATGAAACAATTCCGATGAAATGGCGTTCGATGAAACAGCGTTCGGTAAAATTGCGTTCGATGAAACGGCTTCGATGAAACGGTGATCGATGAAACGGCGTTCGATGAAATGTCCGGACCCACGTGGCGGAACATGGCCATTGGGCTGAGCTGTCGCATCGCCCAATGGCGCGCATTTCTGAAAAGGGGTCTATGAAACGCAAGTTTCTCTCGTATTTGGACGTCACGTGGGAGCGCACTTTCGACCAATAGTTCCCCAAAGGAAGTCGTGGGGTTGACGCCGTTGGTCCGGCGGGGGCTCGTCATCCAGTGAGCGCGATGCCCATGGACTGGACGGGCCTGCTGAAGCAGCTGACGGCCACCGAGGAGGGCCAGGGCCAGTGCATGTACGCCGCCGTGCACGATCTCAACACCGGCGGCTGCCTCGCCTACCTGCCGCTCGAGATTTACCCGGTGAGGGCAGAGTCTCCTCCCGTGCACCGCCGCTCGCTTATACTTCGCTGCACTTGTAAAAGTCCTATACTGCAGCCAAAGATCCGATGGACTCGATCGAGCAGCGCCAAAAGTACATTGTCACGCTGCTCTCGCCTTTTGCTATAATTAACCGGCTAAACAATCATGCACAGCACCGTGACCATGCACTTTGGCTCTCTACGTAAAGGAGACCAGCGAGGCGTTGGCGCGTACTCCGGCTAAAGAAGGTATTCAGGTGGCCCACAAGCCGGTATCAACGCCTGTTCGCCTAATGCCACGACCCAAAGACCGCCCTACTAAAGAAAAAAAAAATCACGAGGGGTTGTATGCTAAATTCTGTGTCCTTTGAATGCTCCGCCACTTACATCGGCGAGAGGAAGAACTTCCATCAAAGAATTCTGCAACGCAAGAATGATGTGCGAAAATTTGGCCGGAAGCGGAGTCCTGTTGCACACTCCACAGCGCTGTGTGACTGCGTTGAAATTAACTTCCGCCGACGACTTCTCATAGAAGCTCAGCATGTCCAGACTACTCCAGGAAATGTCGATAGATCGACAGGCACTTTACCATCGGCGTACGTATATGTCAATGGTCTCTATAGGGCAATCGAAGAAAGAGTGAGTGAAACAAACGACTCCACCGCAGATGGAGCGAAGCTGCATGCTCTCCACATGTATAGTCAGCTCCCTTGTGAAAAAACCGAATCGGCTTTGAAACGTCGGGCTCCTAACTGTTTAGGACTCGGTATGTGAAGATTCGTATTTCTCTCACTTTTGACTCTTGGCTCTCTCGGATGGTAACGTCGTATATCATGAAGAGGTGGACCCTCGCATTTAGGCGCACCATCGGTGTGGCTCAGTTGTAAACAATGAGAAATAATGATATCGGGAGAAGTCCACTAATTTTTTTCAAAAACATTGAATGGGTGCAGGTAGGTATAAGTCGCCCTAAAAAATACAGGTCATTAATTCCGTTACGTGTATTTTACTAAAACCTCTCAAACACGGCAGTTTGAGCAATAGTCTGCGAACTTTACAGGTCTGTATATTATGAGATATTTATATCACATGCGTGACATTTTTAATAAATGATTGTTCTTACACGCGGATGTATAAATTGATATAAATATCAAGCATCTGCGTAAAACTGTAAACGATGATTATTGGCACGCAAGCACGTGATCAATACTGCAAAACGAAGGTTTGCACCACTTATACGGGCGTTCATCCTTGTGAGTAACATGAAGCATAATACGATTGAGGCAAAGGAGATCAGCCCCTCTACGGAGCTCCCTTTTTTCTAGCCTGCACGGGGCATTGCCCTGCACAGAAAGCGAGTTCTCCCATGATGTCATGCTGCTGTATCTGTTCTCTTCAATCTCATTTGGTTCAAATATGAGGATGTTGACTCGATTGTTTGTTCAATAAACTCGCTTGCCTCATTGCGTTCTACCCCTATACCCTTGTGCAGTGGCGTGGCAACGGGGGCTGGGCCCCGGGTTCCAAGCGTCCCAATCACGGGGGGGGGGGGGGGGGGGGGGCACCTCTGGCAGCACTCCGCACCCCCTCCTACCCCACTCTACTGGTTGGCCTGGTGATTGCAATAAGAAGTAATTGCAGGCCTCAAAAGACTTAAGTAGGTTCGGTGTAAACGGTAGATACAAGTAATCATTGGTACCCGTACCAGTAGCCATCACCGACTTGTTACGCTTGGTCTGTTCCCGCGCTTCTGATTTTCAGTATCGACGTCGATCATCGCCGCTTCCTTCTACACTTTTGCAGCATGCACGAGCAACGTCGCGACCGAAAATAGCTAGAAGAATCTCATCACGGTTTTGGCGTCCATTCTGCGGCGTTCATGCAAATAAATCGCCGCACGTCAAATTATTTATGCAAAGTTTTGCGGCGTAAAGAGCCTCGATAATTTCGCTCAGGCGATTAAAGTGGTAAGACGTTGCTATGAGGACGTAGAATCGACAATTCCAACGCGAAAAAGTGTATGCAGACTCACACAGACGCCGACACGTGACATTCCAATAGTTTGTTGACGCGGGACGCGGTGCTTCTTGCCCGCACTCCATTACGCATGCGTTCGAACTGTCGTCTGCTCTTTCAAACTTGTCTGCTTTTTGTCGTCAGCTCGTTCAAACACTCTAAAAAAAAGGGTGTCATAAGGTACACCCATAGGGGGTGTAAGTGCTTGTCACATATACTACACCCTTTGAGGGAATACATGTGCACCCCAATTATGGGAGTACGTAAACACCCATTAGTGTGGTGCACATGTACACCCTTTTCTACAGAAATCTCACTCCAAGGGAACACAGATGCACCCCATTCAATAGTGTACGGCTGCACCTCTTTCTACACCCAATGAGATGAAAGGGAACACAGATGCACACCATTCGATGGTGTACCATTGCACCGCTCCATACACCCGCCTCACTCAAAGGGAACACAGATGCACCCCGCTCAATAGTGTACCATTACTCCCCTTTCTACACCTACTGCTCTCAAAAAGAACACAGGAGCACCCGGTTCAATAGTACACTGTTACACCTCTTTCTACACTCACTGAATTCGGAGAGAACACAGATGCACCCGATTCAAAGGTGCATGGTCACACCACTTTATGCACCCGTTTCAGAACTTCATAAACCTATTTAAGACATCAAGGAAAACAGTTAAAAATGTATGCGCCCGGTGATTGCAAAAAGGCAGGAAAACGGACACACGGTATTGTTTTCAAATCTCATAGAAGTTTATTAGACGGCCTATTTCGTAAACAAGTACAAACTTGCAAGCAATCCGTCATATCTGAAGACGTACAAAGCAGCTGTTACACAACTGAAATGATTACTAAGCAAACAAGAACCGGGGTGAGTCTTAGGTAGTGTCCATTCTGCCAGCAGCCGGTAAAATTATTTCCACAAAATTCCACCGGCAGTCGCCATTAATTCATGGAACGACGTTTTGTCGACAGCTCAGATTGGCTTTTCTATATTAGCTTCTCTCCTTTCTTTTCTTGTAATGAGCCGCCCCAGAATGTATCCGCGAAGTGACGTGAGTGACACAGGTGGGTTAACATGAGTGACACAGGTGGGTTAACATTTTCGTAATGAGCCGCCGCAGACTGTCGTCACAAAGTAGCGCGAACGGGTGGGCTGGATTGGTGAGCACGCGCCTCAAAGATACACGCGCGACAAAATGACCCTACAGCGTGCATTTTGCGTAACGAGTGACGATGAGACGTTAAGGCCCGTTCACACTCTTGCGACCGAGTACGACTGAGAAATACCAGACCGGTTTTTAAGTCTCTTGCGATCTCTTAGGACCAGCTCGGCAGCATCGCATCCGGTCCTAAGAAGTCGCAAAATGCTTAAAAGCCGGTCTGGTCTCTCTCGGTCTTACTCGGTCGCAAGAGTGTGAACGGCGCTTTAGTGTCGATGAAACGTGTCTACAAAACGTGTATCGGCAAAAACGTGTTTTCACAAAACGCCAGGAGAATAAGAAATTCAGTATTCTATCTGCGGTTGTCACGTGATTGTAGTCAGCTAATGGCAGGCGACTCCCGAAAGAATTTCGGGGAAATTATTCTCCCGGCTGCTAGAAAATAGACACTGCCTAATTCTAGAGGTAATCCGGAACGGAACGGTCAGTTGTTGCAAAGGAGTAGGTTGCAGAGCACTTACGATGAAAACGCCGGACTCGAAATATGTAATCCGAAATATATGTCGACACGGGCACTGCAGAACAGCACAAACACAAAAACGAAAGGAAAGGGGTCCGTGAAGATCCAACACAATGTAGCAGAAGCAGTAGTTCGCCGAACCGAACACTAAACTCATCACAAGAATTCCTTGGGCTTTCTGAAGAACTCGCTTGTTGCCGATATACTCGTAGGACTTCTCAAACACTAAAAATCTTGGCACACTCGAATACATCGTTGCGGACGAAATCTACGGCAGCCCCGCTGGTCGCGGCACAGCGCACAAGAAACTAGGCCGGGAAGCACCGAGATCAAAAAAGATACTAAATCATCCGTGAAACCTTTACCTTCTTCCATGCTTTCAGCTTATGGAGAGAAAAAAAAAGAAAGGAGTATGAAAATTGCAGCGCTTTCAAGGCCAAAAGGGGGTGCCCCCGCAAAGGCTTATCTTCAGGGGCAACCCAACAATGAACACACCGAAAGGATTTGTCACTTATATCCTCTTGAAAGTTCGACCCAAAGTTAATAGTGCAGTGGATGCTATCCGTGGCCTTGGCCTTCAGGCAGGTGCCGTGCTCTGCCTTATCTCTAGCTTGGAGGCTATAGTCACGTGATACTACCCGGAGACCCAATTGGCCTAAAACAAGCATGGCGCCCACTCTACTGTCAATACCGAGTGAACGGGATAGCTCCATACTTCCTAAGAAACTGCCAAACCCAACAAGTGACCCCCAAAGGGGAATCCAAGCACAAGCTGATCGGGACGCGCGGCTAGCGTGGGGGTGTACTGATACACCTAGAGGTTTTTAAGGGAGAGGAGGATGCTCATTGTCGGTGTACAAGTACACTGGCAGGGAAACGCAGGGTGCATCTTTTAGGAAAAGGGTGCATGTGCGCCCGATGCACCCGACTACACCCTTTTTTCCTTAAGGCCCGTTCACACTCTTGCGACCGAGTACGACTGAAAGAGACGAGATCTCTTACAACTTCTTAAATGTTTCTAGAATGAGGGAACACACTGACATTGTGGCACCATCTATGCGGTGACCCTAGAACTGCATTTCACAAAAGCGAAGGTTTTGCGGGATTTCCGAGGTCAAATGTGCGTAATACCCATAGAAAGGCTCGTTTATTACATTGACAAAAGTTTTTCGAGCCAAAAAAGAAAGGATATTGCGCGAGAAATAAAAAAAAAAATATGCCGGACCGCCGAGTTTACACTGCTTCCCAATAGATGGCGCCAGTGTGTTCTCTGGTTTAAGAAGTTTTAAGGAACCCAGGTTTAAGAGGTCGCAAGCAGTCGCAAGAGTGTGAACGGGCCTTTAGAGTGAACGACATCGGCCCGTAAACCAAACGTTGACCCGGCAATTGCGATAAGAAGTAAGTGAAGGCCTCAAAACACTTTTGAAGATTGGTTAGGGAAATTAGGCTTAGTGTAAAAAGTAGACACAAGAAGATGTTGATCATTGATATCCTATCATTGATATATGGTCAATGATATCATTGATATCATTGACCAGTGGCCATCACCGACTGTCTAAAAAAATACATTTTTTTTTAATTGCAGAAATAAATTAGGCATCGCCGAACGCTCATTCTCCGCCTAAAGGTAGCGCTAGAGGTCACAACTACATGCCAAAGTGTCAGCCCGATCCAAAACCTTATAGTGATTTTGTGGAAAGTTCAATGGGAAAATGGAGGCCGACGGAGTTTTTGAATACATGGGGCTCTGTGGGGGCGGGAGAAACCGAAAACGGGCAAAAATGGGCTCCATTTTCCCATTGAACTTTTTCAGAAAATCACATCTTTTGAATAAGTTATAGGATCGGGCTGAAACTTTGGCATCTGGTTATGACCTCTAGCGCTACCTTTGGGCGGAGAATGAGCGTTCGGCAATGCCTAGTTTATTTTTGCGGTAAGAAAAACCCTGTAGATTTTCTTTTGTGACACCCTGTACTTGCGGTTTTCAGTATCGACGTCCACCGTCTCAGCTACGGTCCGCGCCTTTGCAGCCCGAGCGACGTCGCGACTGAAAGTAGCGAGCAGATTCTCATCGTGGGAGTCAGGCTTTAGCGCCCATTCTGCGGCGTCCACGTGAATTGAATCGCCGCACGTCACATTATTCACGCAAAGTTTTGCGGTGTAACGAGCCTCGTTAATTTTGCTGAAGCCGCTCAAGTAGTCAGACATTGTTAGGAGGACGTAGAATCGAAAATTCCAACGCGAAAACGAGCAACGTCCACCGCGCCATGGCTTCCGAAATCCCGAAGCGCGCGAACGCTTTCGCACGCACGCTTCGGGATCTCGGAGGCCATGACCGCGCATGCGCGACGCCCGTGGCGTCCGCTAGGGGCGCTCCGGTTTGTTTGAGATGGCGCTGCCTATGCTGACGCCTGTAGTTGTAGTTGCGGTGAGCGGACGTGTTTCCTGGTTCTCCTCGAGCATCCGAAGCTAAGTGGCAGTTTTTCTTCTTTTCTCTCTCTTTTTTTGAGAGTTGATTGGAAGTGACTATGCGGTAGCAGTATAGACCCTTTCAGGCAACATTTCATGGGCGCCGCCATCTTGGCGTCACGTGACCCTGCCGCCATAGCCGCCCTTCAGTTTCTCGCCGTTCCTCCGCGTTGTGTGTTGCACCGGCCCCTACCGAAGCTTTGTTTTCGCGTTCTTTTACGTTCCGCGTTGAAATCGTGTGTTTTCTTTAGGTCTTTTCGATATTTCGGGCTTTCATTTAATCATTTGATATCTATATTTCAACATATCTCTTTTATTTTCTTATTTATGAAATGGAATCGGACAGCGAACGGATCGACGATACACGATTATGGCTTCAGAGACCATGTAAGTTCATCCCATTCTAACGTTTTTCTCGCTAATAAAGGGCAGTCAACACCATTGCGACATATGCAAATTTCAACTGACGCAGTAAGGCTATCGAGTCGTGCTTCTCGCTGCATGTGCGCGCTTGTTTCCGTAAAGCCGACCCGCATGTAAGCGATTTAGCGTGCGACGAGACGAGCGACGGCGACAACGACGACAGTCAGCGACGAAGATTTCTCACTGTCGCCTGTTGCATCGCTCGGGTTTTTCGGTTTTTAGAAAACGTCGCTCACCGTCTTGGTCGTTTGCTCCCGTCGCTTCCATGCGGTTTGCTTCGGCGCGCGACTGCCCGAGCGACAGCGAAGGGGGTCACCGTCGCTTGTCTCGTTGCTCGCCGAATCGCTCCCACGCGGTTTATACTTAATATCGAGGCGCCAATGGTTCACTGCTGTGTGCATGGAAATTAATTGAGTATAAACTGCATGTAAGCGATTTGGCGAGCGACCAGATAAGCGACGGCGACCCGCTTTGCTGTCGCTCTGTCAGTCGCGCGACGAGGAAAACCGCATGGAAGTGACGGAGCAAGCGACCAAGACGGTGAGCGACGTTTTCTAAAAACCCCAAAAAACGAGCGAAGCAACAGGCGACAGTATTTGCAAGTAAAAAAAAAAAAATCTCCGTTGCTCGTTTTGTCGCATGCTAAATCGCTGACATGCGGGTCGGCTTTACGTAAACGAGCGCGCACATGCAGCGAGAAGCACGACTGCGATAGCCTTACTGCGTCAGTTGCAATTCACATATGTCGCAATAGTGTTGGCTGCCCTTTATTAGCGACAAAAACGTAAGAATGGGATGAACTTACATGGTCATTGAAGCCTCATAAGTATCGTCGACCCATTTGCTGTCCGATTCCATTCCATAAATAAGAAAATACAAGAGCTATATCAAAATATAAATATCAAATGATTAAATGAAAGTTCTAAATAGCGGAAAGTCCCAAAGAAAGTGCAAGATTTCAACGCGGAACGTAAATGAACACGAAAAAGAAGCTCCGGTAGTGGCCTGCGTAGCACACAACGCGGAGCAACGGCGAGAAACTGAAGGTCGGCTATGGCGGCCCGGAGAGCGCGCGAAGGGCGCGCCGACTGGTGGCAGCTCGAGTAACTGACTCGCTGAAAGCGTCTATTAGGTTTGAACAGCAGCAGTTAACGTTAGTTTCGCAAAGTAGGTTCTGTTTGAATTTTTGGCGGGAAGGGACAGTTTGTTCCCGGTCTAGACATGGGTCTAGATTTAGGTCGGCATGACAAGGATGGGGACGGGTTGGTGTGGGAGGTGGTGTTACCTAGAGGAGACGGGTTTCGGGAGCCTGGAGGAGGCGGCGGGGATGAGTTTCGAGTGTCGGCTTTGTGTGAAGCTTCAGCAGGTAACTGGGGAATGGGAGGGTAGAGTTTGGGAAAGGGTGGGTCTCGAGGCCCAGGTAGAGGAGCTGACTAGGCAGCTTAATTATGAGAGGGAGCAGCGGGTCGGCCTCGAGAAGCAGGCGGAAGAGCTGGGGGAAGTATGGAAGACGGGTTTAGAGTAGGGATGTCGCGAACCACCCGAGGTTCGATTTCGAAAGGTTTCGATATTTGCGAAGCGAAGTGAGGTTCGATTGCGAAAAATTTTGATATTTTCGTACCGACCGAGATTCGATTTCGAAAAATTCGCAACTTTTGTCCACAGCGGAGTTTCGAATTCGAAAAGTTCGAAGCTTTTACGGTTTCTACAATTTCGATTTCGAATATTTCGAATATTTTTTTACTTCACGTTCGATAAATTCGAAGATTTCGATATTCTTTGTAAAAAAAATTCGAAAACTTCGAACGCTTCGAATTTTTATAGACATGAAGTTCGCACAAATGATTTTGAATTTCTTTTTGCATGAAGTTCGAAGGTTTCGATTCTCTTTTAACGCTAAATTCAAAAAAAAAAAAAAACTTCGAAGATTTTTAATTTTTTTCTAATCCAAGTTTTCAAAGTTCGAAGTCCGATTTTCAAGTTCCTCCACAGTTTCAGTTTCAAATAACGTTTTCACGACTCGCTGGTTTCCACAAGATCAAGTTTAGAAAAGTTAGGGTGTGATATCTAGATTCTGCGAAGTTGGTCAGGCAATTAAATGAGACGACGAGTGTCCCGGACGTGCTAGAATATTTGCCAGTGCAGAATTGTGACCGCCAGCCCCGGGGGGGGGGGGGGGGGGGGGGGGGGGGGGGGGGGGGCTTTTACCTTGCATCACGCAGTAGTGATCACACGAACACACTGTTTTACGAGACTGTTCCAGTTCGAAACGGCCAGGGGCGAGCAGGAGGTTGAGGCTCAGAAAAACCGTGAAGCGATTTGGCAAACTAGCTCGCCACCCCTTGCACGCTGGTAGTAATCCGATCCGGTGAAGTTTATAATTGTCCTGGAGGTTTATTTTCTGGGACGTAGGAATCGCCTCGCAAAAAGCACAAAAGCCGACACAACTCGAGGTCGAGGAGCGTTCTACCCGTTCTACCATACAAGTGGCGTCGGAAGAGGAAAAACGGGGGGAAAGAGGGTAGCGGGGGGGGGGGGGGGGCTTCAGCCTCCTCTTCCCCCTTGCAGGTATTTCGGACTGTTAAAGAAAACAATACGGGGAAAGAGGGCGTGGTCGAACTTATTTTAATCTGAAATTATTTATGCATATGTATAGCTAATGTCGCTCTTCACTGCATAAAAGGGTGCGTAGATGGTCATTGTTAGAAACTCGTTGTCAGAAGGCACTGCTCGTCACATGCTTAGTGGTTCGGAAGTTCAAAAGCTGTCTTTTTGACCTAAACACCTGTGCCGATAGTAACAAAAGAAAACAAAAAAAGAATAAATGCGGAAATAAAAAGCAGGAGAAAAAAAAAAAACTATCAAGAATTCGTCGGAAGTGTTCTATTCTTGCATATTCAGAGGTTCAGAACTTCGAAACAAGTTTCTTTTACCAAAATGTGTACAGGCTAAAAGAAACACGTCCCAGGAACGTGAAGCGAAAAAAAAAAAAAGTTTTCTTTTAATGACGTGCTGAACTTGAACACTACCGTAGAAATCTTCTCCCATGAGTTAATTTATTCCTTAACGTGAAAAAACAATAAATATATTATTTTGTATTCTGCAGATGGCAATGATATGTACTGTCTGTGGTGTTAATTTAAATGCGATACCTCAAACAACTTAGACGAAAATAAATATCAAGTTTAGGTCATAATTGCATGCAGATACATGTTTGGACATTTCTTCGAAACTCACGTTGAATAACAATAATCACATCTTAAGACGGCACTTCCCTGGGCTATACATAGATCATTCTTAAAAAAGTATAACTTATCTACCATGAATAGCTCCGGCTGGAGCGTGCTTCAAATCTGGCACAAACGATAATCGTCAAAAACCCGTCGTCCTTCCTCGCCCCTTCGGGGATTTATTTCTTTAAACCTAAGCATACCAGAACATTTAAATAAACGACATTGTCTTTCGTAAGGAACGCAGCACCGCGTGTAAAAGTTCGAGAAAAAAAAATTACGAATGTACCCCACTACTTGAAATCAAATGAAACCGTCCGCCGGTCTTTCAAAGTTCGACGAACGTCGAACTTTTACCCTAAAAGTTCGAAGTTCGTCGACCTTCTGACTTTTCAGAATTCGAAAGTTCTAAACTTTTCGAATTCTCTTGATAAATAAGTTCGAAATTCATCGATTTTTTCGTCAGTCAATTTCGAAAGTTCGACAAGCATCGAACCTTGCAGCGCAATAAATTTGAAAGTTCGAAAAAGATCAAATTTTTTAGCGTAATAAGTTCGACGGTTCGAAAAGCGTCGAACTTCTTAGCTTAACAAGTTCGAAAATTCGACCTCCGTCGAATTTTACGATGTAGACAATTCGAAAAATCGAAATCTTTCGAACCTTTCGAACCGCTTGATACGATCATCGAAACTTCGATTCGAAAAAAGTTCGCGGCATCCCTAGTTTAGAGGAGCGTAAGAGGGAGTGTGACAGTAGGGTAGAGCGCCTGGAAGGAGTAATTCGAGCGAGTGAGAGTAGCGAGGGAAGAAAGGAGGAAGTGTCAGTCTGCAGGCTGGGGTCCCTGGTGGTCGGGAGTCCGGCCTGTTGGCTGGCGGGCTCGACGACGCTGGAGAGCTGATTGAACCTCAGCTCAATGGCGCCTTCGAGCAGCAGGCGTCGGGCAGTCAGGTGACAGAAGTCGCAGGACAAAGGCGCGCAGGCACCAGGGGGATCTAGGGTACTGATAGTGGGGAGCTCTAACGTAGCACGGGTTAGGAGGGGTGTACATAACAGCGTGAAGGGAGACCAGAGGGCAACCGCAGAGGTCCAGCCAGGGAAGTGTGTGGTGGATGCTATGACCGCAGCACGTGAGGGGGTGTGGGATAACCGGGAGGGAAGGACCCTAGTAATAGTTCATGCGGGGCTCAAGGATGTGCTCAATGGTAGGAGCCAGAACCTCGGAAAGCAGCTAAACGTGGGAATAGGTAAGCTGAGGGACGTGTCTGAGAATGTGCATGTGGTTGGGTGCACCATTCCAGAAGTTCGGGAGCAGTCCCGGTTACCGGAGAGGAGGGTTGTCGAAGCCAACAGAGTAATTAATGGTATGAGTCGACAGCTTCGGTACGACGTAATGGAAGTAAACAGAGAAGTGTACGAGGCTGGCTCCCGCCCTTTTGCAGATGGCATTCACTACAGTGAGGCCGCGGGTTACAGGGTGGGGGATAGGATGGGCCGCACGGTGACTGCTTTTTTGGGAGGACCGAGGGCCCTGGGGGCACTGAAGTAACTGAATACCCAACAAAGTCAGGAGAAGCACCCAGGGTTAGAAAGAGGAGAAAACGTAAGAACAGGTATAAGCAAAAAGCACAATCAGACATTGGATATATTAACATGCAGGGTGGTAGAAATAGGTTAAAATGGGAAGAGGTAGAGGAGCAACTAAGGAAGGAGGATTTAATGGTGTATGGGTTTGTGGAAACACATCTCAGAGACATGGAGCAGCCACCTTGCAACCCTGACTATGTGTGGGAAGAATGCAACAGAATGGAGGGAACGAGGAAGGGAGGTGGAATTGGAGCATTTATTAAGAAGAATATGAACTTTCAAAGGATCAGAAAGGAGTGCGCCGAACATTTGTGGCTGAAAGGAAAAGTCGCTGGGGAATCAACAGTTCTTGGAGTTGTTTACTTATGGACAGGGACAGGTGCTAAAGAGGAAAACAGAAAAATGATTGATTGCATATCAAGAGACATTAGTGAACTAGGGGAAGGCTCCGAAATAATTATTATGGGAGACATGAATGCCCATATTGAGGGTCTGGATGGGTATACGGACTCAACTGGAAGCATGTTACTAGAACTGGTGGAAAAACATGACTTAGTTTTATGTGATGCCAGTCAGAAGTGTGACGGGCACATAACTTGGGAAACTGGCAATCTACATTCAACTATAGATTACGTACTCATGTCACACAAAATATGTGGTAAGTTACAAGTAATGAAAATAGATGAAGAAGGTTCTAAAAGTCTTGGTAGTGATCACAAACGTATTAAGCTGAATTTTGCCAGAGAAGTAAATGCTGAAACTAGACAACATAATTCAAAGCAAACTTTCTGCAGCGACAAACGCCTCTTCAATCTCCCTGGCGGGCAACAAAAGTAAGACCGCCAGGGAGATTGAAGAGGTATTTTTCATTTTATCTAAAGGGGAAGGGGCAATGTGTGAGCACACCGTCGGTGCACTTGGGGGATGATGAGGTCTTTTTTATCAGGGAGAATGGCAGGAATGTGTGAGGGTGATGACGTGGTAGAAATCCTGTCGGTTGGGTTGTATAATTTTTTGTGTCTTTATTGTTTCTTTTCTATGTTCTGTGTTTATTTTTCTGGTTCGCCTGAAAATTAAACTTCAGTTGACAGTCAGCGCTTTGTCCGTGCACTTCCTTCACTTGTCCTTTGTTCAATTTTTTTTGCGCTATTTTCACATTTGGCTTTGGGGGCACATTGCAAAACGCCAAACCAGGGAGTACAAGGAGACGTGGGATGGGCGTCATTTGAGAGCAGGGAAGCGGTGAGCAAGATAGAATTTGAGGATCGGTTGAGGCAAATGGATGGGGAGCAATGGGCACGAAAGGTTTTCAGGTATTTATACATGAGGAGTATAGGCACAAAGTGGAGACAGCGCACTAGGAAATTAAGAGAAAAGTGTTTAGGCTATAGTGGAGACACGGAAGAGCAGTTCTCAGTTAAGAAGAAAGTTAAGGCCACAGAAAGAGGTCGGTGGCTAGAGGGAATGCAGACAAAGACGGCTCTGGAAAGCTATAGATTAAACAAAACAGTTATTGCCAAAGGAAGCATTTATGACAATTCTAGGGGAAGCTCGTTGTTGTTTGAGGCGAGGACGGGTGTTCTGCGAACCAGAACATACAGAGCGAAGTACCAGGAAATGGATACAGTGTGCACTGCTTGTGGAGAGGAGGACGAGACGGCTGAGCATTTGATACTCTACTCTAAAGGGCTTCACCCTATGCCTACCGAAGACAACATAGATTTAATAAAGTCATTGGGTTTTAGAGACAGCGAAGGGAGAGTGGATTTCAGGACTGTAGAGATTACCAAGCAAAGATTAAGTGAATGGTGGCAGAAAGCGAGCGAAAACTAGGTATTTTCTTATTAACTGATGGCAAGGGGGTTTTATAGCCTCACTTTCTTTGCAATGCGGAGTGAATATAGATTTCACATTTAAATAATCTAAGCTTAAATGGTAAAACAAAATGGCTAGGTGGAGTAAGCTACCGCCCGATCCAAAGGGCTCAGCCGGATTCATCCATCCATCCATCCAAACATGACATGAGTGCTTTCGGAGAAGGAGCGCCTGGGAGCGCTCCCAGAGCCAGTTTCCTCGCGTCCGTTTGGATCACGAAAGGCTTGTTCAAGTCGGAAAGCTTTAGTTTCGCGGTGTCTGCGAGTGCTTTGGAAGTGCAGCGGAAAACTGCCTTCTGCTCGGGACTCCAACTCAAGCTCACGGTTTTCCTGAGTAGCCGCGTGAGTGGCGCTTAGAGTGATCCGCAGTTTGGGATGAATTGGCGGTAAAAGTTCGCCATTACCAAATAACGACGGAGCGAGCTTACGCCTGTCAGTGCAGAAAACTCCCGTATTGCGCGGAGCTTCTCGGGGTTCGGCGCAATGCGCCCGAAATCTAGCGTGAACCCGAGCAAGTTGATACGGGCTTCGGCTATTTGGGCGGTTTTTGTCTTCAGTGTCGCGCCCGCGGCCTTCTGTCCAATACATCCTTTGAATCTCGTAGGTGATCTTCGAAGGTGTTGGAGTAGACGACAATGGTCTTCGAGATAGGCCATTGCGTGGTTCCATTTGGCTTCTCCCAGTACTAGGTCAATCAATCGCTCGAACGTCACATGGCGTTCCGCACAGACCAAAGGGCATTCTGTGAATTCGGAAAGCCCGCGGTGACAAACAAAGGCCGTTTGCGCCTCGTTATACTTCTCCATTTGAACTTGGAAGTAGCCTCGGCTGACGTCTAAGGTTGTAAAATACCGTGCGCTGCCGAGGTTGGACACGATCAAGTCAATGCTCGATAGCGGATATGCGTCTTTCCGCGTGACGTCATTCAGACGACGATAGTCGATGCACAGACTTGAACTATAGCCCTTCTTTGGTACCAAAACTACAGGAAATCCCTAGGCACTGTTTGTCCGCCGGACAACTCCAATGTCGATAATTTCCCCTAATGCAACGTCAATGGCTTTGCGTTTAGCCAAACTGACGGGGCGTGGGTTTTTCCATCGAGGAAGAGCGTCGCCCGTGTCGATCCGGTGTTGCAGTTGGCGCTCCCAGGCCGATCCGTGTACATTATGTGATAATGTCTTCATGGGTACAGCTGAGAGAGTATGATTTAGATGCATACTTAACTAGGCTTTTACAGCAGGTATACAAAATAATAAAGTTGCTATAACATGGGAAGCAGGCATTAGAGAACCGACCGAAACAAAATGAGGAATCAGGCAGGCTGTCCCCTATCACCTTTACATTTTATGATGTACCTCAGTAGAATGGAAAGGAAATTAAAAGAATGCAATTTAGGTTTTCATGTACCATATATGAAAAAAAAGGAAAAATTAAACCAAGTTATACCAGCAATGTTCTACGCAGACAACATTGCACTGTTAGCAGATAGCCGGGATAGGTTACAAGGGCTGATTAAGGTCTGTGGAAAGGAAGGAGACTCTATAGGCCTGAAATTCAGTAGCGACAAGTCGGAAATAAAGGTTTATAACGATGAGAAGGAGGATTCGCTGAAATTTCAAGACGTTTTAATTGAACACGGAGAGAAGTATAAATATCTAGGAGCATGGCTAAACGAGGGAAGACAATACTTAGAAGAACAGGAAGAAAAAAAAATGAAAGCCGTTTACAACTCCCTGTAACGCCGAATTAGAGCGCAGCTCTTGAGGAGGAGGGAAGGGTACTGGGGGGGTGGGTCAAGTGACCTCGGGGGGCGGGGGGTCACGTGACCTTGTGGCAGTCACGTGACCTTGTGGGAGTCACGTGACCTTGTGGCGTCACGTGACGTCGGGGGGTCACGTGACCTGGGGCCACGTGACGATGCCGATGACGTCATCAGTGACGTCACTGATGACGCCATCACTGATGATGATGATGACGATGCGGATGCCGGTGACGTCATCAGTGACGTCACTGATGACGTCATCAGTGATGATGACGATGACAATGCGGATGCCGGTGACGTCATCAGTGATGTCACTGATGACGTCATCAGTGGCTATGACGTCAACGAGGGGTCACGTGACCTCGGGGGGTATCCCCAGGTCACGTGACCCCGGGGGGGTCACGTGACCTGGGTAATTATCGTGACCCTCGTGAGGGTAACCCTTGTGAGGGCAACTCTCGTGACCCTCGTGAGGGTAACTCTCGTGACCCTCGTGAGGGTGACTCTCGTGACCCTCGTGAGGGTAACTCTCATAACCCTCGTGACCCTCGTGAGGGTAACCCTCGTGAAGGTAACACTTTTGAGGGTAACTAACCCTCGTGAGGGTTACGAGGGTAAGTAACCCTCGTGAGGGTAACCCTCGTGAAGGTAACCCTTTTGAGGGTAACTAACCCTCGTAACCCTCGTGAGGGTTACGAGGGTAAGTACCCTCGAGGGTTACTTACCCTCGAGGGTAAGTAACCCTCGTTTCTGTGGCGGAGACCGCCTTACAAAAAATGAAGGGGTTGAAAAGAAAGGTCCCAACGAGGCAGAGAACAAAAAGACCAGAGGTCATTCCGTACATACACAAGGTTGCCCACAATCTGAAGAAAGTTGCAACCAAGTACGATGTTCCAGTTGTATTCTCTGCCCCAAAGAAGTTGGCTGGGTTGTGCGCCCGCATCTCTGATGAGGAGGCAAAAGCGCCGTGTGACAAAAAACACGTCACCCCTTACGTGGACTGCACAGTGGGTGTGGTCTACGAAATCCCCCTGAGTTGTGGAAAGGTATACATTGGCCAGACGGGGCGGTGCATCAATGACCGAGCACGGGAGCACGCATTATCAGTAAAAAATAAATATGGCTCGCATTTGCCTATACATTGCAACACGTGTGGCTGTGTTCCGCGACTTCAGCAGATGCGGATACTAGGAAGAAGCCGAGAGACGGTCGCTCGAGAGCTATTGGAAGCTTTCTTTATCAAAAAAAGTGGGACGGCATGTGTCAGCGACACTTCTATTGTTCTTCATTGTAATGAATTTCAGTTTTTGAATGATCGGGTGAAAAATTAATCAACTTTTACGTGGTGCTGCTTTGCCTGTCGTGTGTATATATGTGTTCGATTTTCCAGAATAAAACTAGTTGAAAGTTAGCACCTGTCCTGTTTACTTCTTGTCCTTGTTTCTGTTGCGCTATTTTATATGTTTTACAAAGATGAACCAACTAGCCCAACAACGTACCTTACTAAACCCTCGTGGCCCTCGTGATCCTTGTGAGGGCAACCCTCATGAGAGTAACCCTCGTAACCCCCACGAGGGTTACGAGGGTTGCGGTTACGCCGACGCCGACGCCGACGCCGCTCAAGCCGGGAACGGGCCCCTAAGAGCTGCGCTCTAATATGCCCCAAAGTCTCCACCCTGTCTCCCAGTGGGCCCGTTGCTAAGGTAAGGCCGATTAGGTTTGACCAGAGGACGTGCTTCTCGCGTGGTCGTGCGGGCCACTTCGCCAACGTCTGCCGGAGTCGTCCAAGAGGCGACCGTTACCAGCAGCAGCTGGCTTCTCCAGTTGGACGACGTTCCTCCGTCCGCGACTACTACCAGCGTCGTCAAGCATAGCCTGGCCCGACAAGGACCCCCATGCAAGGCGTCACCTTCCCAAACTACGACGAGTTCCGGTCGACCATCTACACCGTGGCGTCGCCCGATCATCTCCCGGAGCAGCAGCCTGAGCATCGACGTCAAGAATTTACGGCCGATGCCGAATTCCGGTCCGAGGCACCACTCCAATGCTTCCGCATCGATGCTGCTGCTCCCAGAACAGCACACCGTATACGGCGGATTCAAGTCTGTCCCCCAACTCGTCTGGTGCCTGTGGCACTTCGTCGTCACCAAGGCGGTGCCGTTTTTGCGGTGGCCCCTGCCACCCAAGGAAGTTTTGTCCGGCCGCCCACCGTTGCTGTTTTTCCTGCGGGAAACCTGGACAAATCGACTGTGTCTGCGAGAATCGACCCTGGTGGCTGCGACTCGACCGTAGAGGACCTAGCAACCTTCGCACCGTGTTCGAGTCCGGCCACCGGAGGCGTCGAAAGATGCGTCACCCTTCGGCGCCCCGAGCGCCATGGTCCCGGCCTCGGGGAGGTACCTTGCCCCCGGAGCCCCCAGTTCCTGCTGCTGCCCCGTCAGCCGCCAGCTGGTCATCCAGTTGCACACAGACTGCCACTGAAGGTGCAGCCTCTAGCACCTCCTTTGAAGGTTGTGGTCGGTTTGCCTTGCTGCATACCCGACCCGGAGGAATAACACGGAGCCAACAGTTTTAGCAACAAGAAAATACATTTAATAGGACAAAGACGATCACAATACTAACATAGTTGTCACCTCTCGGCAGTAATCGGCCGACCGCCGTCGCGCCGCTTCTGGAAACGCGCGTGGCCGGCTGCTTGCCGCCACCTTGCAGCCGAAAGATGGCCGCGGTATTTTGGGTACCGGACAACCGTGTACCGCCACACCCTCTCCCCACTAATTATTAATTAACAATCGGGCATGTCAAACATGAAGGCACCCTAATCACGATGTCACCGACGCCGAGGAGGGCGCGCTGGCGCAGGAGGTCCGGCCGGCCGCGCTGGATCAGCGCGATGGCCCGCTGTAGGTCGCGCTCTCCCAGCTTGTTGATGCGGGCGATCCTATCGGCGTCTGCCCTTTCTCCGTGCAGCTGGCCACGGATGTGGGCCACTCTGGATATCTCCGGCACCCCACAGAGTGGGCAGTGGAGGCGCAACTCCTCGACTGTGTATTGCGCCGCCGGCTCTGTAGGGTGGCAGTCTTCGAGGGTCCGGCCGCGGAACGGCTCTGGAATGTTGGCTGGGGGCAGCAGTTCTCGGGGCGGTGCTGCTCTCTCCAACACAGATCTGATGCCCAGCCAACAGAGGTGGGCCCCTCAAGTATAGTCCAGGTGGCGATAGACCGTTATGGCCGGCTGCTGCACCGCATGCATAGGCCGTCCGCTGGGCCGTCCTGCAGGGGGTGACCGCGGTCCACGGTGCCCTGGGCCGCCCCTGCCGTGCCGACGTCCTTGGTGGCCCGGCATGCCATGAGCCCGTACCCCATGTCGTTCCGATGGCGGAGTGTGGTGCTGGTTTGTTGTCGCGAGCCATCTTCGTGAAACAAGGGAGGGCAAGGCAGGTGTTTAGTTGCGAGCGAAGTCTTGCTTCTACCCCCCCGCCAAAAAGTTCCAAATAACGGATCTGAGGCGGGCACACGACCGCCTCGGATCCAAGAGGGATCTGCTCCCTCTTGAAAAGGGAGCAGATCCGTAGAATTAGAAAACTACCCCCAAAATGCGAGAGAGTGGAAGACAGGAGACACACAAAAAAAGGTTCCTCTCTTTGGTGTCACCAGCATCGCAGATTATACCGCCGCCTTGGTGGAGTTTCCGGAACGGGATTTCCGTCAGTGTCGTTCCGGTCCTGCGAGGAATCTTCGTCTTCCGCTTGAAAAAATTGTTTAAGGTCGGCGACATGAACAGGTCCGGTTTCCTCACTTGTCTCACAGTGAACTAGTTTGTAAGTGAGTTGTGAGCACTTTTCACGCACGCGAAACGGACCTTCCCACCTGTTGGCGAAGGAGGCTGCGAAGCCCCGAGCGGCGTCGCTCAGTGGGTGAGCACGCCGGAGCACAAAATCTCCCACCTCGAACTGCGAGTCACGTCGCCCCTGGTTGTACTGTTCTGCCTGCTGCACTCGGGCGACGTCGAGATTATCTCGTGCCTCTCGAAAGTTATCGGAGAAGCGCTTTCGCAGGTCCTCCGTGAACTTCACGTAGGGGCGAAGCCTTCCCCCAGACTCTGAAAAGCGGGAACGCAAGCTCCTTGCCGAAAGTCAATTGGGCAGGAGTGAGACCCGTTGACCGATTAGTGGTCGTACGGGTTGCGAATGCCAGCTCGGGCAGTTCCGCGTCTCAGTCCTTGAGGCACTCTGTGTAGGCCACTAACATCATCTTAAGGTTCCGATTTACCCTTTCGTGATGTTTGCTTGCGGGTGGTATGGGGAAGTTCTTTTGTGCTTGATTCCCAGCACCGCGCATGCGTCCACGACCACCTTGCTCGTTAGATAGGAGGCATTATCGCTCGCAAGCTGTGCAGAAAAGCCAAACCTAGCGAATGTTTCAAGTAGACACTCCCAGAATTTTTGCGAAATCTAGCTTCCGCAAAGGGAATAATTCAACCCACTTCGTGAAGTGGTCGGTTACCACGAACAAGTACTGAATGCCGCGGGTACTACGTGGGAAGGGGCCCATGACGTCACAGCCAAGGGCTCTGACTCACGATTGGTTGCATGAGACCGGGGGGCTGACCACCACGTGATTTTGCCTTCTGGCACATCGAGCACCTACGAGTGTATCGGAGCACATCCTGCCTCATGCCTGGCCAGGTAGCAACTCGAAATAACTTTTCGTAAGTTTTGCTCCCGCTGCTGTGTCCTGCCAAGGCAGAGTCATGCATGTATGAGATGAAAAGCTTACGTAGCTTGCGGGGTATCACGGTCCGGAACGCGGAGCTATCCGGGTCGTCGTCCGCCTGGGGGATGATAGCGCAGCAGGAGGCCGTCGTCGCTAATCAAGTAGGAGTCAAACTCCTTGTCACTTAGGTGGTCAACTGGACCTCTTGCTGCCAGCCAGGCGGACACGCGTGGGCAGTGCCCGTCATCCAGCTGCGCCTTGCGAAGCTCCTCGCGTCTCACCAATGTACCTTACCGTGAATCTGGGGATCCTCGTGTCGTGGCCGCGACGTTCACCAAACCATAGGTATCCTGCGAGTGTTCCTCGGGAAGTGGAGCACGAGAAAGCGCATCAGCAACTTTGTTAGTTGACCCCGGGCGGTACACAATGAAGAAGTCGTACTGCTGTAATAGCGTAAGCGCTCAACGAGCAAGACGTCCAGCCGGATTCTTAAGTCCCTTTAGCCATGATAGCGCTAAGTGATCAGATTGAATCTGGAACGTTGCGCCATCTAGGTACATATCGAAGCGCTTCAAAGCATGAATAATGGCGAGACATTCACGTTCTGCGCGACACTGTAGTTGCGCTCGGCTGGAGTTAGCGTGTGGCTCGTGAAAGCAACTGGCCGAAGCACACCGCCATACTCCTGCAGCAAGACAGCACCCAGGCCACAGTCGCTTGCATCTATTGCAGAACGAACGGCTTGTTCAAGTCTGGGAGCTGTAAACAAGCGTTGTCAGTCACGGCTTTTGAAAGGGCTGCAAATGCGCATTGTTGTTGTTCGGCCCAACACCACTTGACGCCTTTTTTTAGAAGTCGATTGAGCGGTTGCGATATCTCGGAACAGTGTGGAATGAAGTCCCTGTAGAACGCAATCATTCCGAGGTATCCTTGTAGGCTTTTTACGTCATGTGGGCTTGGGTATTCCGTTAGCGCGCGCAACTTATCTTCGTTGGGGCGGAGCTTGCCGTTATCCATAACGAATCCAAGGAGGTTAATCTTGAGCGCGGCCAACTGAACTTTTCCGGGATGAATTGTGAGCCCAGCATTGCGCATTCGCTCAAGTACGATGCGAAGATGGTCGACATGCTCCTCAATAGTTCTCGAGAAAACAACCACGTTATCCATGTATGCCATGGCAAATTCATACTTTGAGTTCCCGAGTACAACATCCATCAGGCGTTTAAAACTAGCTGGAGAGTTAGATAAGCCAAACGGCAGTCGGGTGAACTCGAACAACCCTCTGTGGCAGATGAAAGCAGTTTTTGGAACGTCTGGTGGGTGAATCTCGATATGAAGGAACCCGTGACTGCAATCCAGCGTTGTAAACACGGTCGCGTTACCGAGCGCGTACACCACGGAGGAAATGCTGGGGACAGGATAGCTGTCTCGAACGGACACATCGTTAAGCCGCCTGCGATCCACACAGAGTCTGGCTGTTCTGTTTTTTTGCGGAGCGAGAACAACGGGGAATGCCCAGGGGCTCTTCGACTCACGTACTGAACCTGTGTCGATCATTTCCTCGAGCGCCGCATTGTAATTTGTACCGATTATGTCTTGCAGAAATTGATTCCACACGGTGTAGTGGTACAGCGCGAGGGTGCTCTCTCAAGGAAGACATGAAACTTACATTCGCTTCGACGCGAATAGGATTACAATAAAATCTTTGAAGCCTTCACTGCTTTACAAGCGTTGTCCTCTCATTATGAACACTGTGGAGGAAACAAAACTACTACCTTATCATTTACTGCGTTCAAACATTTTCAGCCTTGAACGTGAGAATACGGCATTCCCTCCAACGCCGAGGACGAGAATGCGAAGAAGCTCCCGTTTACGCTCGCAGCGCTCGCACACTCATAATAACACGTGTACCTTCCCGGGGAAGGTGCACGGTCTGGATGCAATGCAGTCAATTCGTGCGTTGAAAACAGCAAATCGCAATAACCACACATGCTGCACCTCATTATTTCTAATTTAAAACGTCCGCCACCAAAACCAACGGAGCAAGCGAGCTTTGACGGCCGTCGGCGCAGAAAGCAGACGACGAACAGATCACGTGACGTATTTAGTCAATTTGATCCGACGTTACCCACCGATCGAGGAGGGTAGCGTGAGTAATTACTCCGGAGTAAACAAACCGCTTCTGGAACGCGAGTTCTGACGTCATCGAGTAAGCTCGAGTAAGTTTTGGAACGCCACGGTACGAAACCTTTACTCCGGATTCGGATCGAGTAAATTTTGGACCACAGCCAAGGTGGTACGTCTGCAGCTCGCCCAGGAAGTCTGCCACGGACTTGACGTCGTCGCACCCCGTGTAGACTGAAAGAGTCAAGTGTGGTCTGGGCTCTCGCGGTGGGGTCTCCTGCTGGCCAGGCGTGTGGGCCAGGCACTGCATCACGGAGTCGCACATCTCCATGACCTTCGTGAGCAGGTTCGTTTGAGCCGCTGCGGCCATCGCGGCTTCCTGCTCCCGTGTAAACATGCCTGCAAGAAAAAAAGAAAAGGAAACGCCCCCAAAAACCCAACACAAGCGCGCAAAACGATTGCCGATGTCACAAAAACACAGTCCGAAACACGCCAATACAAAAAGCGCGGGCGTGACGGAAGCACGGAACGACGATAGAAAACACGGGGTGTGGGAGTGAGTGAGTGAAACATGTCTTTAATATGCAAAGAAGGATCGCCTGCCTTGGCCGAGAAGGTCTTAAGCAGGAGGGTAGGGTTATTTGGGTTGAGAGGGGGGGGGGGGGGTATGAAGATGAATACGGTGAGGTTATATGAGGTTATGTGTCCCCGAGTTTCTGATGTAATCCATCAGGGAGTCGAGGAGCGCTTTGCGGTGTTGTGGCGAGCCTCTGGGTCGGGCCCACTCGTCCAGCGTCCTCGGTCGGTCTTCCTCACGGAGGACTTCGAGGGCTTTTTGTCTGTGTCTATCTAGACCTTTGCAGTTCCAAAGAAGGTGTTGGAGTGTCGCCATGTTGTTCCCCGTGCAGGTTTTGCACTTTGCTTCTTCTGGTTCCAGCAAGCCAAAGCTCGCCAGTTTCGCTGGAGTGCATGCCGTCTTGGTCCTGATACGACGGACCCGGACGGCAGCCCATCGGCTGTAGCCTGCTGGCATCTCGTCTTCTTGTGGCGGTAGGAGACCCCTGAGGTAGGCCTTCCTCGCCTGCCTGTCGAGTTCGGCCTGCTCTTCGGGATCTACCGTCTCGTGCCTGCCGGATGGAGAGGTCGGGCCAAGCGTGGAGCTATAATGTGCTGCCTCCACTGCGGCCCTGTGTGCCGTCTCGTTCCCGGCTATTCCACTGTGTCCAGGAAGCCACGTTATGTACAACTCGGTGCCCCTTTCTCGAAGCTCCGTCGCCATCTTTTTTATCTTTTTAGTCGTGCGGCCTTTGGCCCTGCTGCATCTGGTCGCGATGATCGCCTCCTGAGAATCTGTAAAAATTCTGGCTTTACTGGCCGTTACTGAGATGCTCAGGATGTCTTCGATCGCCGCAAGAATCGCCCTGAGTTCGGCTTCTTTGACGGATGTGCCCTCCGGTAGCGCTTCGGCCCACCCCTTGTTCCTTCTTAAGTCGTGCCATGCTGCTGCTGAGGCTCCCTCGGTCCTTGCTGCGTCGGTATAGCGTATCTCGTCGCCCCCTCCATGTTCCTCGCACCAAGCTGCATGTAGTCTAGCAGCCCTTGCCCTCTTCCCTTCGTTTAGGGCTTTAGGGAGTGGCCGATGGTCTGTGATTGGCTCATCTTGCCACGGTGGAAGGGGCTCTTCAAGTGGGGGCTTGTTCCTCATGTCGTACCCCAAATCCTCTAAAAGTCGACGACCTTGCCTGGTCCGCTCCAGTCGTTGAAATTGAGCGATGATCTGTGCGTCGGCTCTGTCCTCAATACGGCTCATCTGAGCTTCTTGCCTCAGCTCTTCGAGTGGCGTGAAGTTGGGAAGGCCTGTGACCACCCTCATGGATCGGTGATTCAATCTTTCTAGCTTTTTCCACTGCCCGCGGGTGAGATTTAGCCAGTTGCAGCTATATAGAGCTCTCGACGTGAGCAGGGCTTCCGCCAGGATGCGAAGAGCCTTCTCGTCGGCGCCCCATGACTTGTTGGTTGTTTTTCTAATGAGCTTCAAGCCCTGAACCCAGTTTTTCTTTATCTCTGGGAGCCATTTCGTACTTCTCGCCGTTTCCTCGAAGGTGACTCCGAGGATTTTGATCTGTTGTTTTCTGCCAATCTCTTGCCCGTTTAGCTCGAGTCGTATCGAGTTGGCGATTCCTTTCCGATGGTCTCGGGGCCTGGCTACTACCATGTATTGCGTCTTTTCAGGGGACGCTTCCATTCCGAACTCATTGAGATACTCCAGGACTTGTTCTATGCCGCGTTGCATCATCCATTCCTGCTCACCTAAGGATCCGCCGCGGGTCCAGAGCGTCACGTCATCAGCGTAGACGGTGAAACCTAGTCCTTCAATCGTACGAAGTCGGGTTGGAAGACCCGCCATCACCATGTTGAAGAGGACCGGCGATATCACCGCCCCCTGCGGTACTCCTCTGCAGTTCGGCGTCTGGGGACCTTTGGCGTCTCCAATTTTCACATGGAAGTTTCTATTGCGCAGGAAGTCCTCTATGAAGTTCAGTGCCTTGCCTCGAATGCCGCATGCCTTGGCTCCTCTAGCGACAGCCCAATGAGGGACAGCGTCAAAAGCCTTTCTGATGTCGAGAGCAACGACAAGTCGCGGATCTTGCTTATTCTTTTCGGCCATAACCTCTTCATAGAAAAATTTGAGGCTGTCATGGGTACCCATTGCCTCTCGGAAGCCCGTCTGTCTGGGATCTAAACACTCGTGCTTCTCCAAGTACCACTGAATCCTCCTGAGTACAATCTTTTCCATCGTCTTTCCGACGTTAGATGTCAGGGAAACCGGCCGCAGATTTTCAATTCGATCGAGTGGCTTGCCGGGCTTGGGTATCGGAGTCACCCAGGACAGCTTCCAATCCTCCGGCAGCCTCCCCAATTCCCAGACCTGATTGTATTTGTCCAGGAGTCTTTTCTTGGCTTCTTCCGGAAGATTTCTGAGTGCTTGATAGGTGACCCCGTCTGGGCCGGGGGCGCTGTTGGTCTTTGTTGTGAAGAGCGCTTCTATGAGTTCCCCCGTGCCAAGCTGATCTTCCATCCTATCTTCTAGTGGCATGTCCAAGTCCTCGGCCGTTGCTCTGGGGGTCGTCGGTCCTCCGTCCTGAGGAAAAAAAAGTTCACCCGCCTTGATTGCCAACTCCTCCTCGCTTATGTTTAGCTTAAGGGCGAGGTTCTGTGCCGCATTTCTTGTCCTGCGTTTCCTTCTGTCGAGGCCTCGGTAAGTTCGCCATGCCTTTCCAAGCCCGGTGCGCTGGTTGAAAGACTCGCAGTGAGTTCTTCATCTTGTGCGTCCCAGTTTCTTCGAGTACCTGTTGGCCTTCGCCGTCGCATGGTTTAGCTTGATTTTGTTCCGTAGTGTTTTCTTCTTACCGTATCTTTGGAGCGCTTGTAGCCGGCTAGCCCAGAGATTGAGTAGGTGGTTGTCAGGGGTGGGGGCATCGGGCTTCACCAATATCTCCGTCTTGGCTTCTCGGAGTGCATTGCGTATGCTCATCTCGACGTCTTGATCGTCTTCCGCTTCAAGAAGCTCTCTGAATCGGTCCCACTTTACTACAGGTCTCTTCTCCTTATAGCCTGTTCCTTGGCCATGTCTGAGCTCCATTTCCAGGGGGAAGTGATCGCTGCCGAGGCTATCTCTCCATGGCGTCCATTCAAGGTCGAGACATCTCGAGGCCCAAGAGAGGTCCGGGTAGAATCCTTTTGCCTCCGCTGCTTGGCTAACCTAGTTCTGACGCCGGGTGCGTTGAGCAGCTCGAGGACCACGGTATTCATGGCTTCTAGGATATCTTTGCCCCTCCTCGTGTCGGTCGTATATCCCCAATACCTGTGTGGTGCATTGAAATCTCCTGCTACAATAATGGGATCCCCTTCGGCTAGTTTTATCAGCCCTTTGATCCACTGCATCCCGTCTACCGCTTTGATTTTTGGTCTAAGATAGACAGAGGCCACGGTGATTTTGGTTCGTCCACGCCTGATTCTCGCGGCGACAACTTCTCTGTCTTTTGAGCAGAGGGCTGTCGTATCCAGTTGGGCTTGCGGTATATGTCGTAGGATACCAACGGCTGCCCAGCCCCTCTTAGTTACAGGGGTCTTCTCCCGATATCTAGGGGCCGTCTCGATGGTAGGGTTCGTGTAGAAGTTGTAAAACGGTAGTGTCATGGTCGGGGTCCTTGTTTCTTGGAGTAGCAGCACATCGGGCGGGGACTGCGTCTCAAATCGTAATTTGAGTTCTGCACTTCTGGCCGTAAACGTACAACAATTCCATTGGATGATCCGAGTCAGTTCCGTGGCGATCCGTCTAGCGTTGGTTGTGGAGTTACTTGCCATGCTTCAGCTCGGCAATCTCCCTCCTGAGCTCCCCGATGACCTCGTAAAGTGCCTTGAAACCCATCTTAATTTCGGCTTGAAGCTTGTCGACCTCCCTCTCGGCGTTAAAAGTAGATGTTTGTGGCGGTGTAGGATTGGCCCATTCCGGCATCCAGGCAGGCAGGCCTGTCCTGCTTATCTCTCCAGCTGGTTTGGGTTCCTTTGTGCCCGCCAAGGCAGCTGCTGCGTAGCTGTCCCTGGGTTGCGCCTTCGGAGGCTTCAACGCGGGTTTTCTTTTTTCCGGAATTTTGCGCTTTGGGCAGACATTGCTGGTAGCAACGTGCTTGCCTTCACAGTTGTGGCATCTGGGTTCTCGGTGACAGTTCTCCATTTCCTCATCGTGCAGCTGGCCGCAGTGGCCGCACCTTTGCTCCTTCCGGGGGCAAACATCGGTCTTATGGCCAAGCCCGTGGCATTTAAAGCACACGATGGGGCGTGGGAGGTACTCTTTCACGCCTAGAATTGCGTTGGAAAAGATTACTCTCTTGGGGAGTTTGTTACTCTCAAAAGTCACTAGTACCACGTTTTTGCTTTTCCCGATCAGTCGTGCGCTGACTATGCGGGACGTCTTACATTTCATGTCTTGCATCAGCGTCTCTGGAGTCTCGTCGCGGTTGTCTCCTGGGAGGTAAATGATGCCTCTAATCTGATCTCTCCCGATGGCCTTGTGCGGTCGAATCGCGTACTGATCGCCGCCTTTTTGCACCTCTGTAAGCTGAAGAAGCTTCTCTGCGGTCTTTTCATCTTTCGTAGTAAGTGCAATGGTGTTTGCCCTTGCCTGATACTGGATCTTAAAATCGTCGTCTTTTGTAACACCCGCCTTCTCAGCGGCGCTCACAATGTCTCGAGCCCTAAATGCCATAGCCTCTTGCTTGCACACAGGTTTGAGAACAATGGTCTGTGTCGTCTTCCTAATATCTCGTGCGTTTTCTATTGGAGCAGCTGTGGCTTTGTTTTCCTCTTTTTCGACTGATGTCAGCAATCGTTTGCGCCGGCGTTTCGTCACCGTGCACCATTCGTTGACTTCGGGATTTGTTGACGGAGGGTTGGTACCTGGAGGCGTGGCAATTCGTTTGCTCGAAAGAGAGTTCGACGAAATTTCTGGCGGGGTCAGCGTTGGAAATTCCTGAGAAAATTTTGAGCTCACCACTTCGTTAGCGTTGTTCAATCTGGTTTTTTGCTGGCGTTCTTCGGCGAGCTGAGCCAAGAAGCACATGAACAGCTTCCCAATTTCATCTCCTGGGATCCCAAGCAGGTCCAGTAGTCCAGGGTCAATCGGAAGGTTGACGGCCGGGTGGCCCGTCGATGAAACATTCATTGACACATCTCCGGACTTGGCACTCTGTGGCCCAGTAGTTAGGCCTAGCGACGTATCCATCTCATCGGGTTCCGAAGACGTCGGTCGGAGGAGTGCGGAGGGTTCGCGGTGCTCCATTGAACCTTCTTCGATAGTAAGAGACTGGTTCGGGGGCACGAGTACCCCCTGAACCTTGGAAAATACCTTAGAACTGGCAAATATTGGAGAGCTACGAAGAAACTGCAACTGGGTTGCTCGGAGGCTTCTTCTTCCGGGGTGTGGGAAAAAAGCTTAGCGAAAGAAGAAACCAAGCCCCGTGAAATTCCTGCGAGTGGGTAGCATACCACGCTCGGGCGCCATTGTGGTCGGTTTGCCTTGCTGCATACCCGACCCGGAGGAATAACATGGAGCCAACGGTTTCAACAACAAGAAACTACATTTAATAGGACAAAGACGATCACAATACTAACATAGTTGTCACCTCTCGGTGGTAATCGGTCGACCGCCATCGCGCTGCTTCTGCCTCGCCTTATCTAGGCGAGCGGCACGAGGCGCGCGTGGCCGGCTGCTTGCCGCCATCTTGCGGCCGAATGATGGCCGCGTTATTTTGGGTACCGGTCAACCGTGTACCCCCACACTGTGCACCAGTACCGGTGCCAGTCCCGTTCCCACTATCAGTGTCGTCAACACCCATCACGGCGCAGCCCAAGCAGTTCCCCGGACCGGAGCCACCAGTGCCCCAGGGTCCAGACGCCTCTTCGCAAGAGCGTCGTCGGCGGCTGCCAGATGTCCTGAGGGACTGTTTCATTCACTCTTTTGGACTGGGTTCAAGATATGTGTGAACAATATGAATTTTTCTTTATCCAGCATACTGCCTCAGCGCAGCTTTTTTCAGTGCTGTGCTTTCCACAAAGGTCATTTGCGACGTGCTTTTCCTTTTCATTCATTTTGTATTTTCCAATGTCTTGACTAGAGTTCTCAAACGTCATTCCATTGAAGTGTTCAGTACACTTAGCATTTCCTTTCAGTGGATTTTCTATCCAACTGCCCTGCAGTTTGGCATTCGTTTTTACTTCCCTCACTTTTCGGGAAGAGAGTTTATTCATTTTTTTTTTTTTTCTAAGAAAGGGAAGAATGTCAGTTTTTTTTTTTTTTTAAGGAAAGGAAAGATGTATTTAAATTTTTCGCAAGTTCTATATACACTACTCAGATGGCGCTACTGTCCACCATTGCGCCCGTGTTGCCAGGGTTGCGTCCCCGTGGCGCTTGACCCCCATGTTTGTTTTCCGTTATACATGCCTTGCAAGTGACGTCATGCTAGAGAAGAACGGGGCCCCGCACACTACTGGTGGTTGACTTCACACCGCGCGGACGCGCTTACCAAGGCGTAGGATGCCGCTAAGTGCCCGGGCATGCGCTGACATGCACCATACTTTTAACAAAGGTAACAGTCATGTTATATGTGAACTTGGAAAAACGTGCCGAGCTTACCATGATGACGTTTAGCCAGTACGTGCAGAATTTTTCGGCACTGGTGCGATCGCGCTACGAGCGGAAAGTTTTGATATGCCGCCGACACAGTTTCAAAACATAAAAACTATCGTGTCGCAAAAAAAAAAAAAAAAGGGAAAGCTGAATTGCGTGCTTCAACGTTTGACGAGCGGCTCTAGGCACTTGTAGAAAAAAAATTTACGATTTTGCGAAATAGTGGTAAACAACGCAAGGCTACTGTGATGATCTAAACCCTAAGACAAGGACAAATCAAATAATGGAGGGTTTATATTATGATGTTTCCTAACCGGCTCGCCTGCATACTTTCGATCCTTGCTAAGGTTACCGTTTTCACGGATGGCCCAAACCGATGTCTCGCGGCGGCGGTGGCCCCTCGGCGAGCTTGCACACGCCGCCGACCGGATTTCCGGAATTCAGTGCCGTCTGGTGACTCAAATGGCTGTTTGACTTTTACCGCATTAATGGCGGCGATGAACCTGTGGTCTGCAGTACTGTATAGGGCACCGTCACTTTCGCAAGTAAACGGTGAATGAGAATGCGCGCGTCACTGACCCGTTCTTTTTAAATCTCTTTCAGTGTCGATGTCGAAAAAGATGCAACCAGTCAAAACGAAGCGCCAGCCCACATAGACGCCTTGATAAAATTCTATACATCAAACGGATTTGAAGCCGAGTGTGTGCTACTGGCAGATTGACTGGGCTCGAGTTAGAAATGAACGTTTACGCAGCTCTTGCATTCAATTCCTGCTTCACGTCGCGCTAACATTTAGAATGTATTGGCATCGAATCACCTGCTTAGAGCATCTTCTTCTTCCTTCATCACTAAACAGAAGGCCGCCATTAGTATAGCACATATGCCATTTTTCAGATGATGATAGTGATCAAAGTTGCCAGTCTGAATTCCAGAAAGGGTCTATTGTGTTTTGGGTTGCTGGATAGCATACGTCATGAACATATAAGAACCTTGGCGAGCATAAATACCCTGTCAGTGTCCCCTAAAGGGACCCTGCAATTATATTTAAGCGTCTAACTTTTTTGTGGTTTCCACGTCTCTTGGGGTTCGGGCAAGGCAGCGGGCACCTAGAGAGTAACTAAATATCAGTGCGTCATATTTTAACCGGACGACGCGGAAACCTCCTCCACCTACGCGACCCGCGGTGCTGAAAGCGCGCGATATGAAAGACTTTGGTACTGGCCTTACTACTGGTCAGAGCCGCTAAAAGCTTCTTTTTAGTCGAAACACAAAATATAAGTGGCGCGAACCGTTTCAATTAGTTCTGAAAGTAGTTTTTGTTCAGTATTTTAGATTAGAAAAAAAAATGCAGCTTATAAAATACGGAAACGAGAAATGACCCGTCGACATACCCGCCACCAAGCGGTGGAAAAGACGGCGCCTACTAGAAAGGTGTAGTGGGATCAGGTAGAGCACTATATAGCTCCTTCGGAGCAGAGGATGGATGGATGGATGATGGATGGATGAATACGGCTGAGCCTTTTGGATCGGGCGGTAGCTTACGCCACCTAGCCATTTTGTTTTACATTTAAGCTTAGAATATTTAAATGTGAAATCATTCACTCCGCAGTGCAAAGAAAATGAGGCTATGAAACACCCTTGCCATCAGTAAATAAGAAAATACCTACTTTTCTCTCGATTTCTGCCACCATTCACTTAATCTTTGCTTGGTAATCTCTACAGTCTTGAAATCCACTCTCCCTTCGCGGTCTCTAAAACCCAATGACTTTATTAAATCTATGTTTTCTTCGGTAGGCATAGGGTGAAGCCCTTTACAGTAGAGTATCAAGTGCTCAGTCGTCTCGTCCTCCTCTCCACAAGCAGTGCACACTGTATTCATTTCTTGGTACTTCACTCTGTATGTTAGTTCGCAGAACACCCGTCCTCGCCTCAAACAGCAATGAGCTTCCCCTAGAATTGTCATAAATGCTTTCTTTGGCAATAAATGTTTTGTTTAATCTATAGCTTTCCAGAGCCGTCTTTGTCTGCATTCCCTCTAGCCACCGATCTCTTTCTGTGGCCTTAACTTTCTTCTTAACTGAGACTTGCTCTTCCGTATCTTCTCTATAGCCCAAAAACTTTACTCTTAATTTCCTAGTGCGCTGTCTCCACTTTGTGTCTACACTCCTCATGTATAAATAGCTGAAAACCTTTCGTGCCCATTGCTCCCCATCCATTTGCCTCAACCGATCCTCAAATTCTATCTTGCTCACCGCTTCCCTGCTCTCAAATGACGCCCATCCCATGTCTCCTAGTACTCCCTGGTTTGGCGTTTTGCAATGTGCCCCCAAAGCCAGTCTACGTACTCCGCGCTGTTTTATTTCTAGTCTCGCACGCACTTCGGATTTCATGCATAGCACTGCGTTTCCAAGAGTCAAGCCAGGCACCATGACCCCTTTCCAAATCTCTCTCACCACTTCATACCTGTTGTAATTCCAAAGTGCTCTATTTTTCATTACAGCTGCATTTCTGTTGCCCTTACCTATTATATACCTTTCATGCTCTCTGAGATATTCTGCACCATCACATATCCATACTCCTAGATACTTGTATTTACTAGCCCTCTCAACTGTAATATTCTGTATCTTCAGCCTCTCAACTTCATCCTCGTTAAAAATCATGACTGCTGATTTTTCGCTACTGAATTCTAAATCTAATTCCTCTCCTTCCCTAATCTAGAACGCCCTCTTTCGGCGACTAGCGGCGAACGCCCGAGGGTTCCAACTGCGATCAGAAATGCATGGGGAACGTGAGAAAATCGCTGTTTTTTTAATATTGTGGGGATGTACGGAACGTCAATAGTTTTTGATATAATAAAGAAACATTTTAGAATAAATTGCGCTAAGTTGCGTGCCATGTAAGGGCGTAATGTTTTTTTAAAAAATTGCCTGAGCGGCATCACGCAGCAGACGACGCGGCGACGTCACGGAGACGTCGCACCGTCCACGTGGCCCGCTCCGTCCAACCCAGGAAGTCCATCTCCGCCGCGTACAAAAATCGTCTGCTTCGAACGCCATTGCATTGGAAATTGCCTCCTCAAAATTTTCCCACGCATCCGATATTATGAAAACTTTCATAAAATGTTTAGTGCTTTACCAACTTTACGACAAACTAGTTTCCAAAAGTGTGAACTTGGCGTTTATTTTTTAATCAGCCGTGTTGAGTCGATCTCCATGTATTCTCCCATAGGGATGGCCGCCTCTTGGAACCCTGAGCCACGTGACTCGCGCCGCCCTGCTCTGTCGGCCATGTTGTCGGCGAAACACGCGAATCAAAGGGTTGCGCTACTCTGCTCCGTAGGAGCTATATAAGGCTCTAGGATCAGGCACCGACGAGCGGCGAGCGTAGAAATGTCCCGGATGTATGCGGCGGCGCTGCAGTCGCATACGGGCTCGAGGATCCGACCCGTTCCAAGCGTTCCGAAGGCCTTCGGCGAGCGGGTTTGGCTTGCAGCTTTTCCGTTTGGCTGTATGAAAGCGCGAAGTGGCTCCCGTTCTGAACTGATCTTTACCCCGTATTTGCTGTCGCTTGCGGCCAATGAAGTATCATGCCAAATTTGTGTTTAATCGTGCAGCAAATGCAATGCGAGCCGCCCTGGCCGCCCGCTTCACAGAGCCTATCCAACACATGCTTTAGTGGCGCCCTCTCGAGCCGTCGACACGGAGTACGACAGCCGTGAGCGCTCGCTGAGCTCACTACCCCTCCTCTACTTCACGGCCACTCAAGCCACGACCAAGGGCGTCATAAAGGAGGTTATTTTTTGCTTGTTTTTGTCATTCTAATTTGCCTGGAAATTTTAAAATAAAGCGAAATTCGAAAAAAGAAAAGTTTCGTTAAGTTACTACGTTCACTGCGCTCAGGTTTAAGTGCAAATTAAAAACCAGTCAAAAAGTCGTAGCAGGCCCCCTTAAAAACTGCGTATTTGCAGAGAAAAATATATTTGCAGAAAGCTTGATTTGAAACGCCCGCCCGTATCTATGACATAGTCAGCAGAGTAATGCACCCCTTGCCTTTTTTTTTTTTTTTGATAACTTCAAATAGGAAGCGTCATTTAACTCTCTGCTCTCTCTCTCTTTCTTTCTCATCGTTCATGAGCATGCGCACATGCTACTCGGCCAACCGCTATATCATGATCATAATCAGCTTTATGTGCTCAGAAGAGCCGCGGCAGCGCAGATGCGCAGCAACCCGTACCACGGAGGCCCGTGGTGCCGTGTCTCGCGATGGTGATTATGCTAAAGATGCATATGTTACGTGCTTAAGCTAAAGTATTTCGCCAGACCATTTTTTTTTCAGCGTTAGTCAATTGAAAACGACTTTTTTTTTTTTTTTAAGGTAAAAAGAAGAAAACGACGTAGTGAGCGGGACGTGAGGGGCAATGTCGTAAAGCTGATGCGTGAAGTTCTGCCCCAGTAATACCAAATATAAAAGATCAGCGCTACGCAGGTTTCTAAAAAAAACAAAAGTGAAGCACAAAATAACGCCTGGTTGGCTGCAGTCCCCGAAGAGCAACTGCAGGGGAAAGTCTCATACCTCCTGATCTGTTGTTACCACTTTGTTGACAAAAGCCATGAAAAAAAAAAGGTGACGCACAAAATAACGCCTGGTTGGCTGCAATCCCCGAAGAGCAACTGCAGGGGACAGTCTCATACTTCCTGATTTGTTGTTACCACTTTGTTGACAAAAGCCATGAAAAAAAAAGTGAAGCACAAAATAACGCCTGGTTGGCTGCAATCCCCGAAGAGAAACTGCAGGGGACAGTCTCATACCTCCTTATCTGTTGTTACCACTTTGTTGACAAAAGCCATGAAAAAAAAATGAACCACAAAATAACGCCTGGTTGGCTGCAATCCCCGAAGAGCAACTGCAGGGCACAGTCTCATACCTCCTGATCTGTTGTTACCACTTTGTTGACAAAAGCCATGAAAAACAAATGAAGCACAAAATAACGCCTGCTTGGCTGCAATCCCCGAAGAGCAACTGCAGGGGACAGTCTCATACCTCCTGATCTGTTGTTACCACTTTGTTGACAAAAGCCATGAAAAAAAAATGAAGCATAAAATAACGCCTGGTTGGCTGCAATCCCCGAAGAGCAACTGCAGGGGACAGTCTCATACCTCCTGATCTGTTGTTACCACTTTGTTGACAAAAGCCATGAAAAAAAAATGAACCACAAAATAACGCCTGGTTGGCTGCAATCCCCGAAGAGCAACTGCAGGGCACAGTCTCATACCTCCTGATCTGTTGTTACCACTTTGTTGACAAAAGCCATGAAAAACAAATGAAGCACAAAATAACGCCTGCTTGGCTGCAATCCCCGAAGAGCAACTGCAGGGGACAGTCTCATACCTCCTGATCTGTTGTTACCACTTTGTTGACAAAAGCCATGAAAAAAAAATGAAGCCTAAAATAACGCCTGGTTGGCTGCAATCCCCGAAGAGCAACTGCAGGGGACAGTCTCATACCTCCTGATCTGTTGTTACCACTTTGTTGACAAAAGCCATGAAAAAAAAATGAAGCACAAAATAACGCCTGGTTGGCTGCAATCCCCGAAGAGCAACTGCAGGGGACAGTCTCATACCTCCTGATCTGTAGTTACCACTTTGTTGACAAAAGCCATGAAAAAAAAAATGAAGCACAAAATAACGCCTGGTTGGCTGCAATCCCCGAAGAGCAACTGCAGGGCACAGTCTCATACCTCCTGATCTGTTGTTACCACTTTGTTGACAAAAGCCATGAAAAAAAAAGGTGACGCACAAAATAACGCCTGGTTGGCTGCAATCCCCGAAGAGCAACTGCAGGGGACAGTCTCATACCTCCTGATTTGTTGTTACCACTTTGTTGACAAAAGCCATGAAAAAAAAAGTGAAGCACAAAATAACGCCTGGTTGGCTGCAATCCCCGAAGAGAAACTGCAGGGGACAGTCTCATACCTCCTTATCTGTTGTTACCACTTTGTTGACAAAAGCCATGAAAAAAAAATGAACCACAAAATAACGCCTGGTTGGCTGCAATCCCCGAAGAGCAACTGCAGGGCACAGTCTCATACCTCCTGATCTGTTGTTACCACTTTGTTGACAAAAGCCATGAAAAACAAATGAAGCACAAAATAACGCCTGCTTGGCTGCAATCCCCGAAGAGCAACTGCAGGGGACAGTCTCATACCTCCTGATCTGTTGTTACCACTTTGTTGACAAAAGCCATGAAAAAAAAAAATGAAGCATAAAATAACGCCTGGTTGGCTGCAATCCCCGAAGAGCAACTGCAGGGGACAGTCTCATACCTCCTGATCTGTTGTTACCACTTTGTTGACAAAAGCCATGAAAAAAAAAATGAAGCACAAAATAACGCCTGGTTGGCTGCAATCCCCGAAGAGCAACTGCAGGGGACAGTCTCATACCTCCTGATCTGTAGTTACCACTTTGTTGACAAAAGCCATGAAAAAAAAATGAAGCACAAAATAACGCCTGGTTGGCTGCAATCCCCGAAGAGCAACTGCAGGGGACAGTCTCATACCTCCTGATCTGTAGTTACCACTTTGTTGACAGAAGCCATGAAAAAAAAAATGAAGCACAAAATAACGCCTGGTTGGCTGCAATCCCTGAAGAGCAACTGCAGGGCACAGTCTCATACCTCCTGATCTGTTGTTACCACTTTGTTGACAAAAGCCATGAAAAAAAAAAATTAAGCACAAAATAACGCCTGCTTGGCTGCAATCCCCGAAGAGCAACTGCAGGGCACAGTCTCATACCTCCTGATCAGTTGTTACCACTTTGTTGACAAAAGCCATGAAAAAAAAAATGAAGCACAAAATAACGCCTGGTTGGCTGCAATCCCCGAAGAGCAACTGCAGGGCACAGTCTCATACCTCCTGATCTGTTGTTACCACTTTGTTGACAAAAGCCATGAAAAAAAAAATGAAGCACAAAATAACGCCTGGTTGGCTGCAATCCCCGAAGAGCAACTGCAGGGGACAGTCTCATACCTCCTGATCTGTTGTTACCACTTTGTTGACAAAAGCCATGAAAAAAAAATGAAGCACAAAATAACGCCTGGTTGGCTGCAATCCCCGAAGAGCAACTGCAGGGGACAGTCTCATACCTCCTGATCTGTTGTTACCACTTTGTTGACAAAAGCCATGAAAAAAAAAATGAAGCACAAAATAACGCCTGGTTGGCTGCAATCCCCGAAGAGCAACTGCAGGGGACAGTCTCATACCTCCTGATCTGTAGTTACCACTTTGTTGACAAAAGCCATGAAAAAAAAAATGAAGCACAAAATAACGCCTGGTTGGCTGCAATCCCCGAAGAGCAACTGCAGGGGACAGTCTCATACCTCCTGATCTGTAGTTACCACTTTGTTGACAAAAGCCATGAAACAAAAAATGAAGCACAAAATAACGCCTGGTTGGCTGCAATCCCCGAAGAGCAACTGCAGGGGACAGTCTCATACCTCCTGATCTGTTGTTACCACTTTGTTGACAAAAGCCATGAAAAAAAAAAAATGAAGCACAAAATAACGCCTGGTTGGCTGCAATCCCCGAAGAGCAACTGCAGGGGACAGTCTCATACCTCCTGATCTGTTGTTACCACTTTGTTGACAAAAGCCATGAAAAAAAAAATGAAGCACAAAATAACGCCTGGTTGGCTGCAATCCCCGAAGAGCAACTGCAGGGGACAGTCTCATACCTCCTGATCTGTAGTTACCACTTTGTTGACAAAAGCCATGAAAAAAAAAATGAAGCACAAAATAACGCCTGGTTGGCTGCAATCCCCGAAGAGCAACTGCAGGGGACAGTCTCATACCTCCTGATCTGTTGTTACCACTTTGTTGACAAAAGCCATGAAAAAAAAAATGAAGCACAAAATAACGCCTGGTTGACTGCAATCCCCGAAGAGCAACTGCAGGGGACAGTCTCATACCTCCTGATCTGTAGTTACCACTTTGTTGACAAAAGCCATGAAAAAAAAATGAAGCACAAAATAACGCCTGGTTGGCTGCAATCCCCGAAGAGCAACTGCAGGGCACAGTCTCATACCTCCTGATCTGTTGTTACCACTTTGTTGACAAAAGCCATGAAAAAAAAATGAAGCACAAAATAACGCCTGCTTGGCTGCAATCCCCGAAGAGCAACTGCAGGGCACAGTCTCATACCTCCTGATCTGTTGTTACCACTTTGTTGACAAAAGCCATGAAAAAAAAAATGAAGCACAAAATAACGCCTGGTTGGCTGCAATCCCCGAAGAGCAACTGCAGGGCACAGTCTCATACCTCCTGATCTGTTTTTACCACTTTGTTGACAAAAGCCATGAAAAAAAAAAGTGAAGCACAAAATAACGCCTGCTTGGCTGCAATCCCCGAAGAGCAACTGCAGGGCACAGTCTCATACCTCCTGATCTGTTGTTACCACTTTGTTGACAAAAGCCATGAAAAAAAAAGTGAAGCACAAAATAACGCCTGCTTGGCTGCAATCCCCGAAGAGCAACTGCAGGGCACAGTCTCATACCTCCTGATCTGTTGTTACCACTTTGTTGACAAAAGCCATGAAAAAAAAAGTGAAGCACAAAATAACGCCTGGTTGGCTGCAATCCCCGAAGAGCAACTGCAGGGCACAGTCTCATACCTCCTGATCTGTTGTTACCACTTTGTTGACAAAAGCCATGAAAAAAAAAATGAAGCACAAAATAACGCCTGGTTGGCTGCAATCCCCGAAGAGCAACTGCAGGGCACAGTCTCATACCTCCTGATCTGTTGTTACCACTTTGTTGACAAAAGCCATGAAAAAAAAAGTGAAGCACAAAATAACGCCTGCTTGGCTGCAATCCCCGAAGAGCAACTGCAGGGCACAGTCTCATACCTCCTGATCTGTAGTTACCACTTTGTTGACAAAAGCCATGAAAAAAAAATGAAGCACAAAATAACGCCTGGTTGGCTGCAATCCCCGAAGAGCAACTGCAGGGCACAGTCTCATACCTCCTGATCTGTTGTTACCACTTTGTTGACAAAAGCCATGAAAAAAAAAATGAAGCACAAAATAACGCCTGGTTGGCTGCAATCCCCGAAGAGCAACTGCAGGGGACAGTCTCATACCTCCTGATCTGTTGTTACCACTTTGTTGACAAAAGCCATGAAAAAAAAATGAAGCACAAAATAACGCCTGGTTGGCTGCAATCCCCGAAGAGCAACTGCAGGGGACAGTCTCATACCTCCTGATCTGTAGTTACCACTTTGTTGACAAAAGCCATGAAAAAAAAGTGAAGCACAAAATAACGCCTGGTTGGCTGCAATCCCCGAAGAGCAACTGCAGGGGACAGTCTCATACCTCCTGATCTGTTGTTACCACTTTGTTGACAAAAACCATGAAAAAAAAAAGTGAAGTGAAGTGAAATAAATAAATAAATAAAAGCCATGAAAAAAAAAGTGAAGCACAAAATAACGCCTGGTTGGCTGCAATCCCCGAAGAGCAACTGCAGGGCACAATCTCATACCTCCTGATCTGTTGTTACCACTTTGTTGACAAAAGCCATGAAAAAAAATGAAGCACAAAATAACGCCTGCTTGGCTGCAATCCCCGAAGAGCAACTGCAGGGCACAGTCTCATACCTCCCGATCTGTTGTTACCACTTTGTTGACAAAAGCCATGAAAAAAAAATGAAGCACAAAATAACGCCTGCTTGGCTGCAATCCCCGAGGAGCAACTGCAGGGGACAGTCTCATACCTCCTGATCTGTTGTTACCACTTTGTTGACAAAAGCCATGAAAAAAAAATGAAGCACAAAATAACGCCTGGTTGACTGCAATCCCCGAAGAGCAACTGCAGGGGACAGTCTCAAACCTCCTGATCTGTTGTTACCACTTTGTTGACAAAAGCCATGAAAAAAAAAATGAAGCACAAAATAACGCCTGGTTGGCTGCAATCCCCGAAGAGCAACTGCAGGGGACAGTCTCATACCTCCTGATCTGTAGTTACCACTTTGTTGACAAAAGCCATGAAAAAAAAAATGAAGCACAAAATAACGCCTGGTTGGCTGCAATCCCCGAAGAGCAACTGCAGGGGACAGTCTCATACCTCCTGATCTGTAGTTACCACTTTGTTGACAAAAGCCATGAAACAAAAAATGAAGCACAAAATAACGCCTGGTTGGCTGCAATCCCCGAAGAGCAACTGCAGGGGACAGTCTCATACCTCCTGATCTGTTGTTACCACTTTGTTGACAAAAGCCATGAAAAAAAAAAATGAAGCACAAAATAACGCCTGGTTGGCTGCAATCCCCGAAGAGCAACTGCAGGGGACAGTCTCATACCTCCTGATCTGTTGTTACCACTTTGTTGACAAAAGCCATGAAAAAAAAAATGAAGCACAAAATAACGCCTGGTTGGCTGCAATCCCCGAAGAGCAACTGCAGGGGACAGTCTCATACCTCCTGATCTGTAGTTACCACTTTGTTGACAAAAGCCATGAAAAAAAAAATGAAGCACAAAATAACGCCTGCTTGGCTGCAATCCCCGAAGAGCAACTGCAGGGGACAGTCTCATACCTCCTGATCTGTAGTTACCACTTTGTTGACAAAAGCCATGAAAAAAAAAATGAAGCACAAAATAACGCCTGGTTGGCTGCAATCCCCGAAGAGCAACTGCAGGGGACAGTCTCATACCTCCTGATCTGTTGTTACCACTTTGTTGACAAAAGCCATGAAAAAAAAAATGAAGCACAAAATAACGCCTGGTTGACTGCAATCCCCGAAGAGCAACTGCAGGGGACAGTCTCATACCTCCTGATCTGTAGTTACCACTTTGTTGACAAAAGCCATGAAAAAAAAATGAAGCACAAAATAACGCCTGGTTGGCTGCAATCCCCGAAGAGCAACTGCAGGGCACAGTCTCATACCTCCTGATCTGTTGTTACCACTTTGTTGACAAAAGCCATGAAAAAAAAAATGAAGCACAAAATAACGCCTGCTTGGCTGCAATCCCCGAAGAGCAACTGCAGGGCACAGTCTCATACCTCCTGATCTGTTGTTACCACTTTGTTGACAAAAGCCATGAAAAAAAAAAATGAAGCACAAAATAACGCCTGGTTGGCTGCAATCCCCGAAGAGCAACTGCAGGGCACAGTCTCATACCTCCTGATCTGTTTTTACCACTTTGTTGACAAAAGCCATGAAAAAAAAAGTGAAGCACAAAATAACGCCTGCTTGGCTGCAATCCCCGAAGAGCAACTGCAGGGCACAGTCTCATACCTCCTGATCTGTTGTTACCACTTTGTTGACAAAAGCCATGAAAAAAAAAGTGAAGCACAAAATAACGCCTGCTTGGCTGCAATCCCCGAAGAGCAACTGCAGGGCACAGTCTCATACCTCCTGATCTGTTGTTACCACTTTGTTGACAAAAGCCATGAAAAAAAAAGTGAAGCACAAAATAACGCCTGGTTGGCTGCAATCCCCGAAGAGCAACTGCAGGGCACAGTCTCATACCTCCTGATCTGTTGTTACCACTTTGTTGACAAAAGCCATGAAAAAAAAAATGAAGCACAAAATAACGCCTGGTTGGCTGCAATCCCCGAAGAGCAACTGCAGGGCACAGTCTCATACCTCCTGATCTGTTGTTACCACTTTGTTGACAAAAGCCATGAAAAAAAAAGTGAAGCACAAAATAACGCCTGCTTCGCTGCAATCCCCGAAGAGCAACTGCAGGGCACAGTCTCATACCTCCTGATCTGTAGTTACCACTTTGTTGACAAAAGCCATGAAAAAAAAATGAAGCACAAAATAACGCCTGGTTGGCTGCAATCCCCGAAGAGCAACTGCAGGGCACAGTCTCATACCTCCTGATCTGTTGTTACCACTTTGTTGACAAAAGCCATGAAAAAAAAATGAAGCACAAAATAACGCCTGGTTGGCTGCAATCCCCGAAGAGCAACTGCAGGGGACAGTCTCATACCTCCTGATCTGTTGTTACCACTTTGTTGACAAAAGCCATGAAAAAAAAATGAAGCACAAAATAACGCCTGGTTGGCTGCAATCCCCGAAGAGCAACTGCAGGGGACAGTCTCATACCTCCTGATCTGTAGTTACCACTTTGTTGACAAAAGCCATGAAAAAAAAGTGAAGCACAAAATAACGCCTGGTTGGCTGCAATCCCCGAAGAGCAACTGCAGGGGACAGTCTCATACCTCCTGATCTGTTGTTACCACTTTGTTGACAAAAACCATGAAAAAAAAAAGTGAAGTGAAGTGAAATAAATAAATAAATAAAAGCCATGAAAAAAAAAGTGAAGCACAAAATAACGCCTGGTTGGCTGCAATCCCCGAAGAGCAACTGCAGGGCACAATCTCATACCTCCTGATCTGTTGTTACCACTTTGTTGACAAAAGCCATGAAAAAAAATGAAGCACAAAATAACGCCTGCTTGGCTGCAATCCCCGAAGAGCAACTGCAGGGCACAGTCTCATACCTCCCGATCTGTTGTTACCACTTTGTTGACAAAAGCCATGAAAAAAAAATGAAGCACAAAATAACGCCTGCTTGGCTGCAATCCCCGAGGAGCAACTGCAGGGGACAGTCTCATACCTCCTGATCTGTTGTTACCACTTTGTTGACAAAAGCCATGAAAAAAAAAATGAAGCACAAAATAACGCCTGGTTGACTGCAATCCCCGAAGAGCAACTGCAGGGGACAGTCTCATACCTCCTGATCTGTAGTTACCACTTTGTTGACAAAAGCCATGAAAAAAAAAATGAAGCACAAAATAACGCCTGGTTGGCTGCAATCCCCGAAGAGCAACTGCAGGGCACAGTCTCATACCTCCTGATCTGTTGTTACCACTTTGTTGACAAAAGCCATGAAAAAAAAATGAAGCACAAAATAACGCCTGCTTGGCTGCAATCCGCGAAGAGCAACTGCAGGGCACAGTCTCATACCTCCTGATCTGTTGTTACCACTTTGTTGACAAAAGCCATGAAAAAAAAAATGAAGCACAAAATAACGCCTGGTTGGCTGCAATCCCCGAAGAGCAACTGCAGGGCACAGTCTCATACCTCCTGATCTGTTTTTACCACTTTGTTGACAAAAGCCATGAAAAAAAAAGTGAAGCACAAAATAACGCCTGCTTGGCTGCAATCCCCGAAGAGCAACTGCAGGGCACAGTCTCATACCTCCTGATCTGTTGTTACCACTTTGTTGACAAAAGCCATGAAAAAAAAAGTGAAGCACAAAATAACGCCTGCTTGGCTGCAATCCCCGAAGAGCAACTGCAGGGCACAGTCTCATACCTCCTGATCTGTTGTTACCACTTTGTTGACAAAAGCCATGAAAAAAAAAGTGAAGCACAAAATAACGCCTGGTTGGCTGCAATCCCCGAAGAGCAACTGCAGGGCACAGTCTCATACCTCCTGATCTGTTGTTACCACTTTGTTGACAAAAGCCATGAAAAAAAAAAATGAAGCACAAAATAACGCCTGGTTGGCTGCAATCCCCGAAGAGCAACTGCAGGGCACAGTCTCATACCTCCTGATCTGTTGTTACCACTTTGTTGACAAAAGCCATGAAAAAAAAAGTGAAGCACAAAATAACGCCTGCTTGGCTGCAATCCCCGAAGAGCAACTGCAGGGCACAGTCTCATACCTCCTGATCTGTTGTTACCACTTTGTTGACAAAAGCCATGAAAAAAAAATGAAGCACAAAATAACGCCTGGTTGGCTGCAATCCCCGAAGAGCAACTGCAGGGGACAGTCTCATACCTCCTGATCTGTTGTTACCACTTTGTTGACAAAAGCCATGAAAAAAAAATGAAGCACAAAATAACGCCTGGTTGGCTGCAATCCCCGAAGAGCAACTGCAGGGGACAGTCTCATACCTCCTGATCTGTAGTTACCACTTTGTTGACAAAAGCCATGAAAAAAAAGTGAAGCACAAAATAACGCCTGGTTGGCTGCAATCCCCGAAGAGCAACTGCAGGGGACAGTCTCATACCTCCTGATCTGTTGTTACCACTTTGTTGACAAAAACCATGAAAAAAAAAGTGAAGTGAAGTGAAATAAATAAATAAATAAAAGCCATGAAAAAAAAAAGTGAAGCACAAAATAACGCCTGGTTGGCTGCAATCCCCGAAGAGCAACTGCAGGGCACAATCTCATACCTCCTGATCTGTTGTTACCACTTTGTTGACAAAAGCCATGAAAAAAAATGAAGCACAAAATAACGCCTGCTTGGCTGCAATCCCCGAAGAGCAACTGCAGGGCACAGTCTCATACCTCCCGATCTGTTGTTACCACTTTGTTGACAAAAGCCATGAAAAAAAAATGAAGCACAAAATAACGCCTGCTTGGCTGCAATCCCCGAGGAGCAACTGCAGGGGACAGTCTCATACCTCCTGATCTGTTGTTACCACTTTGTTGACAAAAGCCATGAAAAAAAAAATGAAGCACAAAATAACGCCTGGTTGGCTGCAATCCCCGAAGAGCAACTGCAGGGGACAGTCTCATACCTCCTGATCTGTTGTTACCACTTTGTTGACAAAAGCCATGAAAAAAAATGAAGCACAAAATAACGCCTGGTTGGCTGCAATCCCCGAAGAGCAACTGCAGGGGACACTCTCATACCTCCTGATCTGTAGTTACCACTTTGTTGACAAAAGCCATGAAAAAAAAGAGTGAAGCACAAAATAACGCCTGGTTGGCTGCAATCCCCGAAGAGCAACTGCAGGGGACAGTCTCATACCTCCTGATCTGTTGTTACCACTTTGTTGACAAAAACCATGAAAAAAAAAGTGAAGTGAAGTGAAATAAATAAATAAATAAAAGCCATGAAAAAAAAAGTGAAGCACAAAATAACGCCTGGTTGGCTGCAATCCCCGAAGAGCAACTGCAGGGGACAGTCTCATACCTCCTGATCTGTTGTTACCACTTAGTTGACAAAAGCCATGAAAATAAATAAACGTAAATCCAAATCGTTGGGAGTTGACTCCGACTTCAACTCAAACGTGCCTCCCTTTCGACGAACTTTGCGGCATCACGTCATATTGAGAGTATGAAGAACAAAGCTAGGAGAGGGCCGATGAGTCAGCAGTTGCTCTTACAGTCATCATAAAAGAAAGAAGAGAAAACGTACTTTATGACTGCTAATTATAATTATTACAGACCAGAGCCTCTGTTACAGACAGGCAACTCAAAATGCCTTCGCCAATTACCTCACCAAAAAAAGAAGCGAGGAGGAGAGGAGCTCAAATTGGGGGAGGGGCACACAAACTATAACCGGCTCTTTCGCGCCCAAGAAATTTTTTTTTTCGCGATGATAATTTGTGTGTGTGTTTTGCCACGCGCTTTCGAAACGTCTAAGACGAAAAAAAAAAAATATATCGATCTGGGGGTTGTCAGTGGCCCTTTTAATTAAAGAGGAAGGTACCAGGCAGCTTGCGCAAGCGACGAGTGGGCGACGGTCGATCGCGGTTCAACCCCCGTTCCCCAGAGTAGCTGCCACGTGCGTCGCCAACTCTGCCCTGCGCGCGGCTATATATAAGATGAAAGCTATTTGCACGTGACTGCAATATTTATCTAAAGTAAATCATATTGCATATCTTGTTGCGTCTAATGGTTTAAACTCTAGTAAGGTTGTCCTAGTCTTGGAAAAGCACAGTGTGTCGTTTCGTTAGGTTGTGCTTGAAGTATGGATATTCACGTTCATTGAAAACCTCGAAAATAAATCTGCCATAATATATATATATATATATATATATATATATATATATATATATATATATATATATATATATATATATATATATATATATATATATCAGGGTGTCTAACCGGAAACGAACCGAACCGGTATTTTTTCCGGAACTGAACCCGAACCCGAACCGTTATATTGTTATCGCGATGAACCCGAACCGGAACTGAACCGGAAAAAAAAATAACGGTTACCGGTTCATGTCAAAACGGTTCGGCCATGCGCTGTTGACAATGAATGTGCTATCAATGCCATTTGTTTGTTAAGTGCCGTCAACTGACGCACCTCGCTTACATATTTTTCTTCTCCACTCAGTCTTAGGAATATAAACGCTGCATCCATGAATCTTGACAAACGCTGCATCCATGAATCTTGACATAGGAACCAGTATTGCGCTGGTCGCGGCTTGCACGGAAGAAAAATAATTAAAAGGCTGTGCAAAAAAAAAAAAAAAATCGCGTCAAGGGATTTTATTTTCTTACAATCTCGTAAATCCTAAATGCTGCTCTGTGCTAATTTCATAACACGTTTCTAGAACGCGCGAGTTCTTGAAGCTTGCTTCCATCGCAATGAGAAAAGAAAAGGCTGTGGAGTTTGATAATAATGCATCCGGTTTCGTATAGGCACTTAGAAGCTAACATATTTGTGAGACAGCGAACTCTTCTATTTTAATATTTATCCTATTACGTCCTTCTGGAGTTGCGTTCGGTGAAGTGTTTTTCATATTCCGTATCTTGTTTAATGAAAACTTCTTTAAGGGTCCAATTTGAGTTACCGAAGGCTAGTTCAAATAAAGAAAGCTGTATTTTCTCCCCACTGTTCCTTCAATTGCTTACACGCCGAGGTGGCGGGATAGTTAGCGAGTTCTACTTGTAAGTGGGTTTGTAAGGAGGTCGCGGATTTTACAGCTACTGCGTTGGACCCAATTAGATGAAGTCCGAATGCGTAAACGTCGGTGAGGTAACCTTTGAGTGCACATAAAGAAACCATTCCTGGTAGAAATCCCTGAGCCTTACACTACGATGTATCCCGTTTCTTATGTGCTGATTTCAGATGTTTTATTTGTAATTTATTTTGATGTTGCAATTTGTCATTTATAATTTTCGAACCGGTTCGCGAACCGGTTCGCGGATCGAATTAATCGAACCGGAACTGAACCGGAACAAAATAAATTTACCTGAACCTGAACCGTAACCGAACCCGTATTTTTTTCGGTTCGACACACTGATATATATATATATATATATATATATATATATATATATATATTGTCAGGAAGACAGGTTGCGAGCACGGGCCACACGAGCTATCGGTGATGACGATGATGTGGGAGATATGATGATGCCCGATGACGACGACGAGGGTCTTAATCACATTACCCCCCTCCTCGGGGGGGGGGGGGGGGGGGGGGGGGGGAGGGGAAGCTATTGCAGTGGTGGGTGGTACGGTTTCATGCGGTTCACGTGTAGAACTTCCGAAGGTCGACGGCGGCCATCCGAGGAGGAAGAAATGGGCTCAGCGAGGTAGGAGACAGGTTATGTTTTCTCGGTGATTCGATAGGGACCGATGTACTTGTGGAGGAACTTGTCCACTCGGCCAGGTTGTCGGGCTGGTGTCCAAACCCACACAAGGTCACCAGGGGAGTAAGAAGTGTTCGTGTGGTGCTTGTCATAGCGATCCTTGATGACCTGTTGATGCCGCGACGTGCGGAGCTGCGCGAGCTGGCGGCATTCTTCGGCGCCAAAGATGAAGTTCTCTAGGAGTTCGCTTTGATTGTTGACTGAAGGAGCGACAGGAAAGATGGTGTCCATTGTGCATGATGTTTCACGTCCGTAAGAGGACTTGTGGCGCACCAAGAGGACTTGTGGCGCACCAAGAGGACTTGTGGCGCACCATGACGTAGAAGTATGGGCAATTTCTTCAGATGTCGCAGAGGTAAGCGCGGCAGTCTCGGCGTATCTAGTTAAGTGGTCAACGGCCGTGACTATCCAGCGATGACCATGAGAAGAAACGGGGAACGGACCGAACAAATCGATTCTATACTCGTTCGAAAGGCGCACTGGGGCAAAATGGTTGCAGCAAACCAGCAGGGGCAGTGGTTGGACGCTTTCTACGCTGGCATTTCAAGCAGGACTGAACATATTTAAAAACAGTTGTCTGAAGCTGCGGCCATAAGTAGCGTTGCCTAATGCGAGCGTACGTTTTGTTAAACCCCATGTGTCCTGAAGTAGGGTCATCATGAAAAGATCGAAGAATGTCAGTGCGCATATTGCGAGGAACTACGAGGAGCCAGCGGTGTGACCTTTGCAAAAAGAGCGCTCTGGCCGCCGCCATTTTGCGAATCGAGCGACCCCTATCAGCCAGAAATTTCTTGCACCCGCCTGAGCTGTGGAAACCCGGTCAGCGTGGCTCCCCACCTGCATTTTGCATTCGGAGTTCGGCGGCTTTTCTTGGAAGTTTTTTTTTTTTATTTTATTCGCCTGTTTAGGATGCTTACCCTTTGTATGTTATCTTCCACTATGAGAAGCAGGGAATACCAGGGCTCGTAGCTAGGGAGCCTTCCCGCTCGGCCTTCGCAGGAAACGAACGAAGAGAGCGAACGTCAAGCAGCCCGCGACGCAGGCAGTTCGACCGGTTCGACGTGCTTGAGGGATTATTTCCGTCGAGATTAGGGAGCCTTCATGTGCGCTTTGCTAGGGTGATGCCACCCTTTGTAATACCACTGGCCGACAAACCAGCAGCCATTTTGGTCCTCGGCGATAATCCGTGGGCTTATAACCCTCCCGGAAACAAGCACCTTATCTCACAAGTTCAGAGCAGCGCTGTGGAACCCACGGAAGGAAGATTAGCATTTCCCCCTCGGATGGGAGGACCGATGAACACAAAGGCCACTTTTCGGCGCACGGGGAAAGAATGAGGAACAAAATGGCGGTGGACGAGGGTGTGGGAAAGGGAAACAGGCAGTTGGCATCACCCTATGCGAAGCGCACATGAAGGCACCCTAGTCGAGATAATCTCCAAAAAGCCTTCCAGGCTGTGTTCCGGGTCTTCGCACGGGGTGTGGCGACCGAATAAGCACGTTCGTTCATTTGCTATGAAGCTGTGCAAAAAAGGAGCTCTCTTCTACATGTTCCCCAAAACACGCCGGATTCCGTCCGATCGTCGTGAAGTGACTACCGTCCAGGGACGGGCAAAATACATGCAAATATGTATCGAAATACAAATACAAAATACTTCGTCAAAAATATACTTAATTACACATCTAATTACATTTCCAAAAAAGCATTTAATTACAAGATACAAATACAACCAAATGTATTTGGTCTCCTCCAAATACTTTTCAAAACACATTCCTCGAAATTTGCGTCAGCGACTTCAGGGCACCTGCAACGGGTTTCTGGGTATCTCATTTTAATTTTGCATCGCACACTCGGGAGTTAGTGTGCGAGGCTCTAGTAACGTAATAGAAATATAATCACAAAAAAAAATTTAATCAGCTTGGACGTAATAGATGAAAAAAGTTGTGGATTACATTTTGGTACAGACCAACAAGGAACCGAGACGACCAAGACGGGCAGCAGTGGACGCCACAGGCCATCCAAGCCGATCCAGCGCCGGGAGAAAATCGCGTGACCTGCCGGTTGGGCAGAGGGACACAGGGAGCTCAAGGTCACATGACACTCTCTCCACGCTGGATTGGCTGGGATTACTCCTAGTGTCCGCTGCGCTCGGACTGAAGGTGAAACGGAGTATAGCTAGATAATTTTTTATTGTTGCCATTCGCACCAGTTACGAAAATCTGGACGACCCGCGCATTTGGAATGTTCCAAGCAAAAATATGGATTAAAATCAGGCTGGAAAGCATCACAAGTTGTCACTGGCACTTATTTAACCTGTCTGCCTGTAAACGTCGATTTCGTCACTATTCTCGCCCTGGACTAGCACCGTAATTGCAAAGTCACTAAACGCTTGTGCTTGATTGAGAGACACTGAATTCGGTGCAGAACGTAGTTTTTTTCCTGCTCTGGAGAATGCCTTTAAAATAAAGTGCGAGGGGAAAAAGAAAAAAGCCCTATGGCCGAATAAAGGATGGAGACTATATCTTACAATTATAAGCATAAAAACAAGAATTGTAACTTCGGCAATACCATTTATTTAACGTAATAGAGGCAAGTGCCTCGGGCGCCCGGGCACGCCGGGCCCCCACAGTAAGCGAGACGCGAACTGCCTCAGGACTGGTGTATGAAGAGATGAAGAGTTTCTTGGTTTGTTGTTGCCGTTGGCGTTGAGATGAAGAAAGAGCAGCTTTGGAGACGTCTTAGAATGAGCAAAATGAGTCGTGACAATAAGTTTGAGGGATGTATTTTCGCCCACAAAATTGTATTTAATTACGATTGTATTTGAAATACCCACGTTTTAGTATTTAAATACACACGCCAAATACATTACCCAATTTGTAATTAAATACAAATGCAAAATACACAAAGTAATTGAAATACTGCCCATCCCTGCTACCGTCGGCACTGTATATTGGATATGCTGTGTTATTGAGACATTTCTCAAATCCTGTTCGGATAACGCGGCACCGTGGGGTACGTACAATATATTCTTTTGTTCCATTGATGATTTTCATTGAATTTTATGTTGTGAGCGGGGAATATCCATGCAGTACGGATATCCTGTGTGGTCAAATATTTTGACCTTTATAGATTGACACGGCTGAGTGTACGGTGCCGTAAAACAATGAACATAAAATGAAACAAACATTCCAGTTGCATTTGTTCTGTCGCGCACAAACTCACCAAAACAGCTTTCATTTCTTTGTTTTTGTTCCCAAAAATAGAGCACTGCTTTCTTAAAGACCTCTATAAATTATGCTCGCCACAGAACACAAGATAAAAAAGAAAACGCGGCAATTCAGCCGCCAGCAGCGTCCGGAATTGCGCCAACGCAGGCTGCCACAGCCCACTGATCAGAAACTCCACAGCTCAGCGCAGTCGGGCAACACTGACGTACACTCTCAAAACCAGGGACACGCGCTGTAAATCGCTTCGTTCGAGACTGCCGCTGGAAAGGTGAGAGAAGTTCTGTAAATCTTTTCGCAAGTTTTTGTGAACGAAGTTATTCGGTTTCTTATCGTTGATGCCTTTGATCCATGGGTCTTTGGATTGCTCATGTGTAAGAGTCAAAATGGAGTGCTGAGACATCAAAACGTCATCCATGTTTTGAAGCCGTTCATCTGGTTCGTCTACTGGACATCGAGATAGGCTTTCAGCGTCTGTATGTTTGCGCCCAGATTTGTACACTACTGTATAATTGTATTCCTGAAGCGCAAGCGTCCATCGACCAAGTCTGCCAGTGAGATCTTTCAAGGAAGAAAGCCAACATAACGCGTGGTGATCGGTCATAAAAGTAAGATGTCTTCCGTAAAGATATGGCCGAAATTTGTTAATGGCCCAAACGACAGCTAGGCACTCTTTCTCAGTTATAGTGTAATTCTGTTCGGCGGCGGAGAGCATTCGGCTCGCATAGGCCACAACATATTCTTTTAGTATGTTGGGATCGCTCTGCAATAGAACAACACCAAGGCCATATCCGCTGGCGTTGGTGTGCAAATCTGCAGGGGAAGAGTCATTAAAGTGCCCCAGGATTGGATCGGACTGTAGAGTGGCTTTGAGAGAGTGAAATGAGTCTCGACATTCAGGGGACCAGATGAATGGTGCATTGGCCTGTAACAACCGTTTAAGTGGGGCAGCCAGTTAGGCGAAGTGAGGTACAAAACGGCGAAAATACGAGCAGAGTCCTAGGAAACTACGAAGTTGTTTGATATTAAGAGGAACAGGAAATTCGTTTACTGCCTTGAGCTTGTCTGGGTCAGGCCGGATGCCATCTTTATCTACTAAATGCCCAAGGATCTTAATTTGTCGAGAGGCAAAGCGGCACTTTTTTGTGTTGAGTAGGTGGTTAGCTTTTGTGAGACAAACGAACACTTCGGACAGGCGAAGGAGATGGTCGTTAAACGTACGAGAAAAAATAACAATGTCATCAAGGTAGCAAAGGCATATGTGCCATTTAAGGCCACGGAGAACGTTATCTATCATGCGCTCAAATGTTGCCGGCGCATTGCAAAGGCCAAAAGGCATCACGTTGAATTCAAAAAGACCGTCAGTTGTAATGAAAGCTGTTTTTTCTTTGTCTTCTTCCTTCATTGGTGTTTGCCAGTGCTTTAAATCCAGGCATGAAAAATATTCGGCTCCTTGTAGGGTGTCCAATGTGTCATCAATCCGTGGTAAAGGGTATACGTCCTTGCGAGTGATCTTATTGAGTCTACGGTAATCAACGCAGAAACGTATGCTGCCGTCCTTCTTTTTTAGAAGGACTACTGGTGAAGACCAGGGGCTCGAGGATTGACGGATGATCCCCTTACGCAGCATTTCTGACACCTCTTGGTCAATAATACGGCGTTCTGAAGGAAACACGCGATATGGGCGTTGGTGAACTATTTCTCCAGGAGGCGTATTGATCGTATGTGCTACCGACTTTGTTGTGCTTGTGAAGGACGAGTAAGCGTCAAAGCACAATTGGAAACGAGTTAAGATATTAATTAATTGCTTTTTATGAACCTCTCCCAGGTCAGAGTCAATGGCATTCAAAAGTATTTGGTTGGAAATAACAGGCAACGTTGGAGGGTCAAAATGATGTGTTGATTCGAGCGAAGCAAGTTGCAAAGAATTATGTGGTTCGATACTTGCGACGACTGTGTCCTTTACGAAAAGAAGTGGCTGCTGTGTAACGTTACATACAGGGAGTACTGTCTTGCCGTCGGTAAGTTTAGATAGGGCATAGGGTACGATGAACCCGTGCGATAGCAAGACGGTAGACGGAGGAGTTACTAGAAAAGTCTCCGAAAGGCTTGGTTCGCTCGAAAAATTCATCAGGAAAGAGAGATGACAGTATCCTCACAGGCCCGTAATTTGGTTTCAACAATTATAAAATCAGATTCGCGGTTATTTTAATCCCCCAAACTGTCGCCTTTGCAATTAATGACAGCTTCAGCGGATTGAAGAAAATCCCAGCCTAGAATCAGGTCGTGCGTGCAAGACGACAGAACCATGAACTGATGGTGTGGCACGTACCTTGCATGAAAACGCGAGCCGTGCACTGAGCGATGGGATGAATGATGTCTGTGGACGCCGCCCGTAATGAACAACCATGTAGGGTGTTCTAACTTTGTGAAGACGTAAGTAAAATGTCCTCTCTTATCACAGAAGTAGCCGCCCCTGTGTCAACTAAAGCGTACAGGAGTAAGCCGTCGATATGTACCTCGATGACATTGGATGGGTCAGAGGGAGGATGATGAAGACTCTCCCGTGACGCAGTTGCTCCTCCAACAACTGCGGAACCTAGTTTCCCGTATTGGGCCGCGCATCTCTCGTCGAGATCATGGGTGAGAAAGAGCGAGGATACGGAGGTGGGGAGCGGCGCCGTGGAGCTTCCGGACGACGTGCTGGATAGGGATCCGGGGGTTGGAGACTGATCCCGCGGCTGGTTCCAATACCCTCTGTTGTTTCGCTCTCGACTATAGTAGTCGCGGGTTTCGTAGTCCTGTTGTCTTCTTCGGCAAGCTCGTGCCACGTGCCCGGTAATCCCACAATAATGGCAGATTGGACGCGGCCGATACCCCTAGGATCCGTAGTTGGGATAAGTGGGGCGGCTGCTCCAAGGAGGTAGAGGACCCCTGTTAAAAGCAGGCCAGATAGAAGCCAGAGCAGGAAGGTCCGGAATCAGTTGGGGAACTCCTGAGCGAAGAGTTTCATCAGAAGTTCAAAGTCCATCGGTGACTTTAGGGGAAGTCTTTCTTGGTGTAACGACAGAAGCGATCTCCTGTTGGATAATGCGGCGCAACCCGCTGTCGTCACTCTCAATCGTCTGGTGGCTTGCAGCAGGTCGGAGAAAATGTGAAAGTTCATCTCGTACAATTTTCTCTATCATTTGCTTCAGGGTATCGGTCGATAAAGAAGGCATGGTAATTGATGAGCCGTCATGCAGTGCTCGAACCTGAAGACGGGAGTTGCGGGCCTCATCCAGCCTTTGGCAATGCGTGGCGATGTCCTTAACAGTCGTGGGATTTTGCACAAGAAGGACGTTAAATGCCTCTTCAGAGATCCCTTTCATTACATGGCGGACTCGGTCGGCCTCTGACATGTCCTTGTCGCAACGGCGGCAAAGTGCGAGGACATCCTCGATGTAGGAAGTATACGTCTCGCCAGAAGATTAAATTCGTGCTGCCAACTTTCGTTCAGCTACAGCTTTACGATTGGAGATTTCGGCTAGCTGGGTTTTGAATAGCAGCCATGTCACGATTTCATCTTCATGGTTGGTGAACCAGATCTTGGCCACATCGGAGAGATAAAAAATAGCATTCCGCAGTTTCGCCTGGTCGTCCCTCTTGTTATAAAGACTCAATCGAGCGTAGACGTCCAGCCAGTCCTCTACGTCGTCCTCTCGGAGTCCGGCAAAGGTTTTGGGATGTCGGAGCTGGCTGGGGGCAGGGCTGACTTCAGCTGCAGAGGCACCGGAGGAGGATTGGACACTGCTGGTCATTGTCACTATTCGCCTTCTGGGACGAAGCTCCAGAGTGATGGAACGTCGCTACTGGGATCGTGACCCCGCACCTCCACCAATAATGTCAGGAAGACACAAGCTCAACGACCGCTTTCAGTGATGATTATATTCGAACTGGCCCGCGGTTGCGAGCAGGGGCCACACGAGCTATCGGTGATAGCGATGATGGGGGAGATATGACGATGCCCGATGATGACGATGAGGGTCTTCATCACAATATATTACATATCAAATCGGGGCAGGCTAAAAGGGCCTAATCTTTATTTTGACGAAAAACAACTACATGTTTTGGGGGTATTTCTGAAATGAAGGAGGGCGCAAACCGCATGTTGTCCAGAGTTTTAGTTCTCGAGTTACGAAGCATAGAAGCCGCAGTGGCAGAAACTAGTATTTTTGCCTGCCGTCGCAGCAGAGGGTGTTGGACATGATATGAAAAGTTGAGATGGCGGAGAAAAACGAGCGGCAGCAAAGGGTGCACTCTCTGGCTGCCGCTCGTTTTTCTCCGCCATCTCAACTTTTTCTCCTCATTTAATAAATACTATAAAGATACCTTGGTGTATTCAAGTTTTTCTATGATTTTTATTTTTCCTAAAAAAAATGTCAAACTTGTCATTCAGGTCAACTTTGGCAGGTACTTACTTTGTCTGTACTTAAGGTAAATTGTTGTTCTTTAGCTCTATAGAAATCCCAAAGCAAGCCCATCATGGATATAATAGTCCCATTTGGATATGTAGAATAGACGCTGCGCCACCTTCACGTAGACGTTGTGAGAAATAACAAATGTTGAAAGTTTGAAATCGATTTTCTAATTTTTGTAAATTTTTGTTTTTTTAAATATTTTAGATATAATACTCGCCTATAAGAAAAAAATAATCTAGAACTGTAATATTTTGATTGTATTTACTCTATTTGAGCCGCAATCAAGTGAAATGTGTGCTCATATGACTAAAATACAGCAACCTTACCGGCATTGTGCGCCTCGACGATTTCGCAAATATATCTTTATTTTTGTTTACATTTTTGAAAAAAAAAAAAAAAAAAAAAAACCTTCGCCAGACTGCTTCTTCCTAGGATGAAGTCTCTTTGAAAAGGAATGACTCGTCGCTGGCTAAGCTAGGGCTCGAACACGAAGACGTACTGGAGCTTGCCTTGTGGGAGTGCGGTGACGAGTTAATACAAAAAAAAAAAAAAAAAGAAGACAAAGAGAAAGAAACATTTGGATGCCACGGCTTTTTTTAAGTTCGAGAAGCGGACAAAAAAAAAATACATTCTCCACTTCTTCATCAGACGCGCCCAACCAATAGCCATATGGCTCGAGAAAGCACATATGAATTCGACGTGCCGTCAACATTTTGCTGAAAACTGGAGTGTTATGATATTTTTTTCTTTTATTCGTAAAATGTGCCACACGGCATAGTAGGGGGGGGGGGGGGGGGGGTAAAGAAAGGAGTGCAGTCCAGCGTCGTGCAGGAACTGCAAGAGCGACTTGTAATACACGTTGTCATTCGCCCATTGGGTGTAGTTATCGTGTGGGTGACCCTTTAGTCCGGCCTCGCTAAGTACCTTCTCACGGGTGGTCTTGGTCCCGGAGCAGAGCCACCGCAGATTATGAGCATCCGCCGTAGCCACAGGGGCCGGACACTTAGGGCAGGTTAACGGGTCGGCAGGTGTGTGTCCCCAGGTCCAGGTAACGGAAGGTGTTAGGGCCGCCCCAGCTCGAAGCCTCCGGAGAGAAACTTCCTCCACCTGGGAAAGGTTACGGGGAAGGGAGCAGACACACGGAGGTATGTCCCGTCTGAGGAGGTTTTTCTGGGCTATGAGGTCGCACCGGGGATCAGAAGGGACAGAAGCGGGTGCGAGGTCAAGTAAGGGCTGAGTGTGGTGGGCATGGTGGTCAGCCAAGAGGTTTGAATGGTCTTGGCTATGCCCCTGCATCCAGTGAACTTTTATGTTGATGGTAGTCTTCTGGTGTAGTATGTGGATCTGCTGACATATTTGTAGCGTCTGGGTAACTTGTTTCAGATGCTTAAGGCTGCGGTCCCACGGCAGCCATCTTGAACAAGGCGTTAGTTCAACCAATAGATGGCGACACGCACCCGTGGGGTGGCCGAAACATTGGTTCACAGTGGGATGGCTCGAGCACCGTCACGTTCCCCTCGTGGCCTTGCTCGCGCCGCTGCCAGCTGTGCTCAGCTAGCTCAAGTAGCGTAACCCAGCAAACGGATGTATGCGAGAATGTCAGGCTGGGTATAAATTGTTGTCTGATATAGGGAGATGCGGTCGGCGGTTGTAACGTGCTTTCGCAATAAATCTTACCAAGAAGGAATCAAATGTTGATTGACGTGTCAATATTCTATCAATGAAAATTTCCTCTGCAGGAATGCACGCTCAGTAGACTCAACCAGTGGCAGCGGACGTCGAGTAAACTGCTTCGCGATTTACGGTACTTACCTCACCATTTTAATGACGACTAAAATAATTATCGTCACGAAATATTGTGTTTCACGGGGTCCGGAAGATGTTGTAAAGGTTGTTACATTATAGTTCCCGGAAAACAAACGCCGTTGCAATATTTTCGGAAGTACCGAAACACATCATGTTGTAAGTACAGCTTAGGGAAACCATCAGAAGAAATAGGAAGACGTTTATTTGCAAAGACGCTATGAATGAATGGCGTTTAGCGACGGCAAGTTATGAACGTTCGGGAATTTATAAGTTGACGTGATTGCTAACCATGGACATGCGGACAATGAAGACCAGTTTTGTCGGGAGATGGTGTTGTGGTGATGACCGGATATCGGACGACTCATGGCAGACCAACAAGCAAGTTTCTTCTCAGCGATCGTTAAGTGTCCAGTTTCAAGCACAACACGTGGCTACCGACGTTGTCGACGTTTCGAACACTTACCGCTTTCGACAAAAGTCTTGGCACCTGGGCTAACTTTGTGGAAAGACTCGAACAGTAACTGAAAACGATCCACTATTCAGTCGGTGGGTGGCGAAACGTATCCAGATCTGCGGAGTCATGTACGATGCGTACTCTAAGTGGCTGGAAGTTTACACGATGTCTGCCACGACGTCCAAACACGTCATTGACGTTCTACGGTCTCTTTTACCTACTTTTGCCCTACTGAAAATACTTTTCTCTGATAACGCGCCAAATCTTGCTTCAAATAAAATAAACAAGTCTTTGAAGAAAAAAAAAACGGCATCAGGCATCACATTAATGCACCATATCATCCTGCAAATAACGGGCAAGCAGAACACATGGTGTGCGAAACGAAAAAAGAAATTCCTTTTGAAGCTTACGGAAGAAACCGTTCAGTGAAGAATCGCCAGGTTCTTGTTCCGGCAGCACGCGTCGGTCTCATCTTACACGGAAAAAAACCCGCCGAAGCAATATTCGACGGAAGAATAGCCACACCCCTCGATCTCATGATACTATCGCTTACGAACAAAGATCGAGAGATACCCACATCGGGAGTAATGGCAGTTTATTCGGTCGGACAACTCGCCTACGTGAGGAATTTCAGCGGAAGTCTGGCCTTCCATGTAAAACTTGAGTAGAAAAGGCTCTATGTGGGTTGACCAGGAGGTGTCATCTCTCTGAATAGGTTGGATATCAATGCCCTTAAGTGTAAATATAACTAAATCACAAACCTTTCTTTGTGTATTGTGTAACTGCCCTTGTATTTGATAGTAGAAGCTACGGTGGTGATCTGGACCTTTCACACCAGACTCCTTTTTCTTATTTTTCGCCTCATACTCCTTTGCGGTTTAAGTATGCTTCAAGAATCTTTTGGAACGGGGACACTTTACGTCAACGAGGCCATTTGTTTCAAGTAGTCAATCAGGGAATGCTGCTAGAAATCCGTCCCTCATATTAACGAATAAGCCGCGCTTCTGCACAGTGCAGTTTTCCTGTTCCACGTACAGTTGTAAAGCAACATCCTCATTGATTCTACCATATACTGTTGCGGGTGAAGAAAGTCTTTGGGTACACGATACTTGAAACAAGTCTGGCACTGTACGTTGTGGTTGAACACCCATTAATGTCGTCGTCCTTATAGAGCCTCATCATTTAATCATTACCTCGTCACCTCATATTGCTCTTCATCAACAGTAAGTACAATAGGCTACCGCCACATTACAATCCAAGAATTGAAAAATTAAGTCGTTCAGTCCTTCAACCAGTTTATAATTTATATAATGTTATTACGTTACATTACCTCGAGACGATCGACGTCCATTGTCGATCTTCAAATACTTATACCTGTATATAAATTAGACGCACAAGGGGGGGTTGGTTGCCGAGTGCATGGTCTAGCGCACACCAGCTCGGAGCACTGGGAGCGAAAGCTCGCGCTGCAGAACCCACCCCGCCCCTGCCCGTTTCGATCTGGAAGAGCATCGTACCGGCGTGCGGTCGTGCATCACTACTGCGTGGCGCACGTTGGAGACCCCAGGTTTTCGGTTGTACCGCACTGGCTAAATTGCTCATCTACAGCTGAGACACCAGACGCCCACTAAGGCGGACTAACTTCCGGCTGAATAAACATACACACAACAATTTGCAATTAGACGCATAATAACAAAGAACACAGTGTGCCGCCTCTTTTCTTTGGATGCCTTTTTTTTCTAAACCAGCGCAAGCTCTTGCGTTCTCTCTTTTGAGACGGTTAGAACGGTCGCATATAAAACCCGCGTTTCTCCTACCCGCCCGCTTCCTCCTCTCATTATGTCTATTTGGTTATAACTAAATAAGCTATAATAATGGTGTATTATTCATATTTACTTTCAGTTTCAGTCAGGGAAAAGGAGTTTCGCGGCAACTAGAGCCAATAAATGAGCTGCGCTTAGAGTATCGGCACTCTCTTCCCCGACAGTGTTGTGAACGCCGCCATTTTGGTGCTTGTGCAGAGCAGGCGCAACTGCCGATCGTCATGATTCAAAAGTGCGACATCGTCAGCATTAGATTCGGTGTTACGAAGCTCATGTAATGTTGCTTTGCTTTGTCGCAAACTGTTTAAAGTGGGGGACGGAAAAGCGTTTCTTGTGATTTCAGATAAAGCTTCAAGTAACTGGCAACCATAATTTTAAGCCATACTAAGGCCAAGCGTGGCTACTCTGAAGCGTAGCTTATTTAATAACACTATTCATGCTCTTGTTCAAGAGGCTTGTAATACCTAGGGTGCCTCAATGTCCTTCTGTTTAGGGTGATGCCACCCTCTGTAGTACCCGATGCCGACAGCACGCGCTCACGGGGAAAATACAAAGAAATCGACGAAAACAAAATGTCGCCATAGCACAATCAGCGCCACGAGCGCGTGCAGGGACACGCTCTTTCACGCGCTTCTGAACAAAAAATAAAAATAAAAGAGGGGGACAAAATGGCCAGATGTCGTGCTCCACCCTAAGCAAAGGGCACATGAAGTGCTCCACCCAGTAATACCTGGAGGGGCCATATCGTAAGCCCCGTGGATTCCACAAGCCACTACCTTTTGACACCAGCCTCTTCTTCATTGTTCCCGCTTGTGCCAGTAACTTAGCTACGGTTCAGAGTAACGACACTTGGCCATATTGTGGCTTAAAATCATGGTTGCCAATTATATGAAGCTTTATCTAAAATCACAGGAAACACTTTTCTCTCCCTCACAAATGTTTAAACAACCCGCGACAGAGCATTGCAATATTGCATCAGCTTCCTAGCACCGCATCTAATGCTGAGGAAGTCGTACTTTTAGATCACGATGATCGACAGTTGCGTTTGCTCTGAGCAAGACCCAAAATGGCGGCGCCCAAAACAATTTTGGGGAACGGAGTGCCGATACTTTAAAGCTCATTTAGTGACTCTAGGCATAAAGTGAACTCGGGTGTATTCTTTTCCTCTTCGTCTTCATTGTTTATTGATTTCAATCATATCGAATAATGAACACATTATATCACGCTACGGTTGTGTAAATATTGGTCTTAGATATATTAGCCTGACCCAGTACTTAAACCATTCAGTTATCGATAGTAAATCTTCCAATATAGTTTTTAAATGTGAGGGTAAAAAGACACGGAGATTGATGATGATACAGACGCCAACGCCGCCCTCGGAAATTTTTTGAACATTAGAGATCAGCAGTTTGTCTGCCATCCGCCAGGTAGCGCAACAAAACACCCAAACAGTTTTTAATTGTTTTTAAAATTAGCTAAGCTCTACCCCTATTAAGAAACCAAAGCAATATCATTGTGAAAATTTAATACATCGCAATGTATATCTATTCCAAACTATAAATGTTATTAAATGCCAATAAATCTGTTTGATGTCCAAAACAGATATGCGTCAAAAACAGGTAAGTTTGAAGGGCTCCCGGAGCGTTATGACTTTGAAAATGAAAAAAAGCCATCGTCCACCTCTTGGGCAACCATTGTAGCTCTAAATGTTATAAAAGATTTTATCATAGTTTAATTATTTCTTCAGCGGCATTTGAACTACCATGACACGAAGCACAAAAAAGTGCTACGTTTGATATAAAATATCTAAACAAAAAAAATTTACACAACATTAAATTTTTTTCTACATATTACCAATTATAAGCACTACATCTGTAGCTAATTTCATTGCCCTAGCTCTTGTCATTAAAAACATATTTATGCGGAAAAATGTCAATTTTAGGGCAATATTTGGAGGGATGAAAAAAACAAAGTATTGCAAATATAAAAAAAGTGGATCGTTAGATTCTGCTCCAACATCATCTTAACAAAACTGCTATATTGGAACCGTGCTATCTTTAATGGATCGTTCATAAAACATGAACTAGCGGAGCAAGTGAGGGTCCGCGCCATCATATTCGCAACGCTACAAATGCGCATGAACAGTAAAAACCAACACATACATAATATCAAATGAAAGAGGATTGCATTACCTTTCAAATGACATCAATCCCAAAAAACAGTATTTAAAAGGAGATCAGTAATGGCCTGCCGAAAAGTACCTAAACTGCCACATTCAGTGGGACCGTGGCCTTAATTGAATTTAGCGAGTCAGTGTATATGCGAGCTTCATTGATGTCTGGCAGACCGATGACAGCTTTGATCGCGTCGTGTATGGCTTGCAGCTCTAGTAACAAGGAGTCTGGTGTGTCCGACCTGTAGTTACAGGTGGCTTGAATCCCGGGGTGTGATGGGCTCACGACGGCGACCCGTCCTCCCCGCGGCAGAACTGCCGCGTCCGTGTAGACCACGCATTGGCCCTGAGGAATGCTGGTTTCAGGGGTTGGAGCTGGCTGGTCGCTTCGGCGAAGCTTCGTTGTCTTGTTAGTGGTGATATTAGTATAACACCACGGTGGGATGTCGTCCAGTGTCGCAGTCAGGGGAGGCCCTCCGTAGAAGTAGGAATGAAGAGCTGCTGCCGCCGGAATGTGCTTGGTTGTTCGCGCTGGTTCACCAGCTCCGTGAGGGTATTGAGCTGAGCGTGCTCTTGCAGTGTTGGAACCGGGGTAAGACGAGGGAGTGCCGTGGTTGCTCTCATGGCCTCTCTATTGACCACCTCAAGTCTTGCCCATTGTTGAGAGGTCAGTCGTTGGAACTGAGCCTGGTAGACAAGACGTGGTTGGAGAACAGAGCGCACGAGGCGGCGGGCCACCTCAGTCCGGGCTCCGCCACTCCTTGGTGCGATTCTGCGAATCGGGTGCAGAGTTGTGGCCGACGATTTTTTTGCCTTTTAGAGCCAGTGGGTACCAGAGCCAGACTGATGGATGTCAAGCCCAAGCACCCTCCGTTCTTCAGTTTCAGGTATAGTCGTTGGACCGATCTTGAGATGAAAGTTGGACTTAGAGGCCGATTTCCTGCCCGACTTGTTGGCCACCTGCGTATAGCAGGACTTTTGGGGAAAACTTTCAAGTTCAGCGGTCTGCGCATATGCGTGAAGGACATCAAGAGCTTCCTGTAAGTGTTGTCGTTGCGTGTTGAGGTCTCTGTGGGTAGACCACAGTGTGACGTCGTCTGCGTAAATAAGAAATTTTATGTTGGGGATGTCCTGTAGGCTCCATGCCAGAGGCATGAGTGCAATGTTGAAAGGGAAGGCACAGAGACGAAACCTTGCGGTACCCCGCGGTTTGATGTGAAGGAGCCAATCGGTTGTCCGTCTACTCGTACCGAAAATGTCCGAGAACATAAGAAGGAGTGCACCACTTTTGTTACCTGCTTGGGCAGGCCGAGGGTCTCCATGTTTCTGATGATTATTTCGGGTTGGATGTTGTCGTGTGCCTTGGAAATGTCGGTTGCCACCACTGTTCGCACTAAATGGCTGTGGGGCGACACATGTGGTGCAAGGACGGTGCAAGGACATTACCGGAAGAGTAAGTTGGTTTCCATCTTTACCTGCGTGGCTACCGAACAGGGAACGCTAATCTTCGGCGTAGTGAGCGACGACATCGTCCATGACTCGTCCCACGCGCTGTTGTTACTGTTGTGTTAAGTTCCTGGGGAGGGGGGGGGGGGGGGGGCCCATGCCCCCCCCCCCCCCCCTGGCTACGCGCCTGGAAGAAATAAAAAAAATAATAATTTATGGCAACCGCGTTAGCGTAAACTTGGCCATCTTTGTCCCTTTTTACCTTCAAAGTCACACATATATTGCATTATGTTTGTGCAGATTCTGTTACTACATATTATAAACGTTAATTTCGGAGAGTTTAAAAAATATTAAAAATGGCCCTTTTTTAATAATTTTCAAAATAATGTATTTTTAGTTAAATGCCCCTGTGCGAGCAATTCCTGTAATTTTCTCCCGATAACCAGGACAACAATATTTCATGCACAGAGCAACACACTGACAAAGTTTGAAGAGCTTAGTTTTTATAGATACGGAGAAAAACCAATTTATCTAGAGCGTTATGGCGCAATGTGCCGTATTTGCGATTTTGTTTCTCAAAATAACGACGCTAATAGTCGGTGAATAATAATTTTTTTGTCAATACTTCCTATGCCTAATTTTTCAGTAAATATTTCTAGACCCGTAGCCACAACAGTTTTTTTGTGGGAAGCCGCCCGAAAGGCCAACAACGCGCGATACGCAAAACGCGCACGTTACTGAGAGGGTGCTTACAATTTTTTTTTTCGCAAAACGAAAAAACAAAAATGTTTTTTCCGCAAAACGAAAAAAAAAATGTTTTTTCCAAAACAAGGATTGATTTAATTCTGGGCATGGAGGCAGCAAAATATTCTTTTTTTCATCAATTACAAATAGTTACCGGACATGGTTGTTCGATCTTATCTGAAAACGCCCAGTTGCGTTTTTCTCCTGTCGACAACTACACGACATTTCATGGACGTTCTTCGTCCGTCACCTAATACTGAAACCACTTCGATAGCATTACGATAGGTTCTTCACGTTCGACTAGAAACGATTTCACGATAGTCGACTAGTCATAGAATGCTATCGAGTTTCACGATAGTCGACTATCGATAGTATATTGTCGATAGCAGCGATAGTTCTGCGATAGTCGACTATCACTAGCACTATCGATAGTGTTTGTTTTTTACTGTGGATAGCTACATATCGGCTTTGTAAGGCATTTAAACAAGAGGTCAAAACTAAATCAGTTTTTAAAAGAACTAGCTAATTTGCAAAGCAATACAACTGCCTATGTACTTGATGCAAAATGAACATCAAACATCATGCATAGCTGAAAGCTTCTCCCGAGTACATGATCTTCAAAAAAGTCAAGTTTGGGTGTTTTACCTGCCAAACCAACGACGGGCATCTGGCACGCCCCAGCGGAGGACTGAGGATTAATTTGGGCCACCTGGGGGTCTTTGACGTGCAACCGAAAGCTCAGTTACACGGCGTCTTCTCCGCAATAAGCCTCCGTCAGATTGCGGGCACCTCGGCCGGGATTCGAACCCGCCACATGGGGGGGGGGGGGGGGGGGGGGGGGGGGGGGGGGGGGGGGGATCCTTAGGCCGACGTTCTCGCCTCGGAGCCACCGAGGCGGCTATGATCTTCATATAGTATATATTCTAGAGAAATATGAAAAATATGACCCGAACCATCATGTAACCACTAACATAGAAACAGTCAACAACAAAACCCTTATTGTGACCAACTTCTATCCGTATTCCATTGGGTACGTATGGAAAATTTGAAAGGGTAAGCTGGTTTGTTTGTGGTCACACAATGTTGAAACCAGATTCGACTCTCTAGACGCTAGTTCCCTCGCCGTGTTTTCGCTGTGATAGACCTTCCTCGTCTGAGGGCTTTGGGCTTCACAGTAATGTGCTGTGCATACAGTTCTCAACTGCCGGCAGCAGTGGCGTCTACCGACAATCCTTCGATCGTGAGCTAAAGCCTCGTGGAAGGGGATGACGGGGCAATTGCAGGCAACGCGAGACACCCCACAAATATAAAGCTAAGATAGGGACAACATGACCGTCTATAACCTACGATAAAGCAGCGCAACTGCGCAACCTTTGTCATTTGTTAAAAAATATATATATATATATTGCCACCCGCAGAGCCGAGAAGGCAACGCTCGGTCATGGTCTTCTAGAAGATTCCCGGTCATTCTCGCAGCAGATGTAACTTTCCTTCTGCTTTGTTATTCTCGAAAGTGCCAGTTCATCCTCGCCTCGAGCGCGCGACGCTCGAACCTTCTTTGCCGAACTTTCGAGATAGTGACGCACGATAGATAAGCAGCTGCCCGCGACCTTGTCGAGTCAGTCTCAGTCTCGCTCACGCTTTGTTTTGCCGCCGAATCGCCGCCTGTTTTTCTGCTGCCTCGACGCTCTTTCGTTACTTATTTTTGGTTGGCACAAGTTTGCCCATTAAACCTTTATTTTCAATTCACTGTTCGCCTTCTCATCGCATTAATTCGTGACATTTCTGGTGGAGGTGCGGGGTGCAAATCCCGTGCAGCGTACCCCTACAAAGAACTCGGTCAGCAAGCCCCATTTCCCGACGACCTTCCGTTGAAGACCCTAAGCATCGTGCCAGCCGCCGTCTTCAAGGCCAAGCTCCGGAATTCGGGCCACTCCCGGCGAGGACAAGGCAAGCGAAGACGACGATGGCCAACCAGTCACCGAACCCCGCCGCTCCTGACGTCATCTACCTGACCGTCGCTCCTCGTACGCCGACTCCCTTCCACGGCGAGATCCACGAGGACGTCGAAGACTGGTTGCAGCAATACTAACGGGTGGCGCTTCACAACCATTGGACTCCCGATAAGCGTCTGCAAAACGTTTATTTTTCCCTCGAGGACACGGCGCGACACTGGTTCGAGAATCGTGAAACCTCGATTACGTCATGGGACCAGCTGAAAGGAGAGCTCCGGGGGACGTTCTCCAGCCATCACCGAAGGGAGAGAGCCGAAGACCTCCTCGGACGAGGACGCAAGGCCCCAACGAAAGCGTCACCAGCTTCGTTCAAGACGTCCTGCGACTGAGCGCACGTGCCGACTCACAAGCCACCGATGACAAGAAGCTGCGTGTCCTCATGCGCGGGGTGAGGGACGACATCTTTGGGGGCCTCGTCCGCTACCCGCCGACCACCGTCGAAGCGTTTGTCACGGAGGCAACGAACATGGAGCGCGCCCTCCAAGCACACGCCTCCTACTACCAACGACATCCCGGCGTCGTTGCCTCCACGCTGCTTAATGACGACATCGGCGCCCGTACCCAGGACATCCGCGACGTTATCCGGGACGTCGTCTGAGAGGAGCTCCGTAAGCTGCTCCCCGCTGCTGAGCGCCCGGCGTCACTGTCAGTCGTCGAGATCGTGCGCGACGAGGTACAGCGGGCCTTGCAGCCTGAAACTCCTGTCAACGTGCAAGCCCCTGAGGAACCGAGGCTGGCCTACGCCGCCATGGCCAGAGGACCACCGCAAGTTCCCCGCCAAGCTACAGCTCCACCACGACGGGAACCTCCAGCGCCACAGAACTCCCAACGTCGCGAAGAACGGCAGTACGTGCGACCAGCAGCCAGGAAAACCGACGTGTGGCGAACGGCCGACCGACGCCCGCTTTGTTGCCATTGCGGGGAAGCCGACCATGTCTACTGCCGTTACCCCGCACCTCCACCAGAAATGCCACCCTCAATATAATTGAGGGTGGCAATATAATGCCACCCTCAAGCCGACGAAGTGCCGGTTTGCCTACGGCAAACTGAAGTTCCTGGGCCACGTGGTGAGCAACGAAGGTGTAAGTCCTGACCCTGAGAAGACTCGCGCCGTAGCGGCCTTTCCACCGCCCACCGACAAAACGGCCGTCCGAAGATTCCTTGGACTTTGCGCATACTACCGATTCGTTCAGGATTTCGCCAAGCTTTGTGCGCCGCTAACGCACCTTCGAAAGACGCCGTGAACTTCGACTGGGGTGGAGAACAAAAACAGGCATTCGACGAACTAAAGCGACGGCTCCAGTCACCACCGATTCTCGGCCACTTCGACCAATCAGCCGAAACGGAGGTCCACACGGACGCCAGTAATACAAGACTCGGAGCGGTACTGGTCCAACGACAAGACGGTGCGGAGCGCGTGATCGCATACGCTAGCCGGACGCTGTCGAACGCGGAACGCAATTACTCGGCGACCGAGATGGAACGTCTGGCCGTCGTCTGGGCCATCACGAAATTCTGCCCATACTTGTACGGGACTCCTTTTCGGGTGGTCACCGACCACCATTCGCTGTGTTGGTAAGCGAGCCTGAAGGACCCATCGGGACGCCTACGAACCTACGACTGCAAGAGTACGACGTAACCGTGGTCTACAAGTCAGGCCGAAAACACAGCGACGCCGACTGCCTGTCCAGAGCCCCTGTCAAGTCAGCTACCGGATGTGCCAAAGACGACGACGACGACCACTTTCTTGGCGCGGTGAGCATTCACGGCATGGCAGCGCTCCGGCGGGACGCTCTTGAGTTGCGTGCATTGATTGACCACTTGGAGGGACGAGGGGGTACGATTCCCCGAGCCTTCTCACGTGACCTGCCACGATTCGCCGTCCGGAGAGGTATCCTCTATAAAGAAAACTTCGGGGACAACAACTCGACGTGGCTGCTAGTGATTCCTGCTAGTCTTCGAGAAGAGATCTTCCAAGCCTGCCACGACGACCCAACATCTGGTCACCTTGGCTACAGTAGGACTCTTGCACGGATCCGAGAAAAATACTACTGGCCCAAGCTTCCGAAGACTGTCCACCTCTATGTCCGTTCGTGCCACGAATGTCAACGACGTAAGAAACCACCGACGAAGCCGGCAGGTCTCTTGCAACCGATCGCGCCCCCGACTGCACCATTCCAGCAGGTTGGAATGGATCTTCTCGGACCTTTCCCACCGTCGGCGCAGGGAAACCGGTGGATAATCGTGGCAACTGATTATCTCACCAGGTACGCCGAGACAAAAGCACTCCCGTCGGGGACCGCCGTGGAAGTAGCCAAATTCTTCGTGGAGTCTATCGTCCTCCGACACGGCGCTCCCCAAGTCCTGATTACGGACCGAGGATCCTCGTTCATGGCGCAACTGACACAAGAGATACTCCGCCTGAGCCACACCGACCACCGCCGGACCACGGCATACCACCCGCAGACCAACGGGTTGACGGAGCGACTAAACAAGACCATCGCCGACATGATTTCTATGTACGTTGACGTGGAACACAAGACGTGGGATGAAGTGCTGCCCTGCGTCACGTTTGCGTACAACACGGCGATTCAAGAAACTACCGGCATTACACCCTTTCAGCTGGTGCACGGCAGAAAGGTGACGACGATGCTCGACGCCATGCTGCCCCACAACCCGACGGACGACGGCACTGACGACGCCCAGCTGGTCACCCAACGAGCAGAAGAAGTACGCCAACTAGCCCGTCTTCGAATAAAGGACCAGCAACGTGTGGACGCTGGCCGGTACAATCTTCGCCGCCGCGACGTGGAGTTCCAGCCCGGAGACAGGGTATGGGTGTGGACCAGACTTGTACATGTTACTGAAAAAAAGTAACTGATTACAATTACAATTACTGCAGTCAAAAAAGTAATCGATTACCGTTACTGATTACTGCCTCCCAGAAGTAATTGAACAATTACTGCAAAGTAATTGATTACTTTTCAAGTTACTTTCACGTTACTTCTTATTGCGATGACAGAAATACACAAATACACAGTAAAATATTGCGTACACAATTTTGTTCGGTTATTGTTCCCTTTTTTGTTTTCAGACCCGGACCTTGTCGTGTAGCTGACGGGTCGACCTAAGGAACAAAGCCCACTAAAAAGTCAATAGCGAGTTCCCGCTTCCCGTCGACTTTATCAGCAATCTGCAACGAGATCCGGAACTCCCCAGCCAAGGCTGGTGGCGCGCTTGTAGAAGAGCGTGGCGCAAAAGAAAAAAGGATTTGCCGACTAATCCTAGTTTTATTTTTTTTAGATGTTAAAAAAATGTCAATCATTTTTGCTCCATGGCTGAGTGACTATGTTGATTTTTGTGAGAAAAAAAAATTGTGGAATGAAAAATGTAATTGGTAATTGTGTAATTGATTTTGTAATTGATTACAGAAAAAGTAATTGAATTACTCCGAGCGTTACAGCTTGACAAATGTAATTGAAGCGTTACAAAATTACACTTAACTGTAATTGATTACAAGTAATCAATTACTTGTAACGCGTTACGTACAAGTCTGGTGTGGACGCCCATTCGCCGCCGCGGCCTCAGCGAGAAACTGTTAAAACGCTACTTCGGACCCTACAAGGTCATCCGCCGCCTTGGGGACTTGAACTACGAGGTGCTCCCCGACGGAACTCGCCCATCAGGACGCCGCCAGCCACGACCCGAAGTCGTCCACGTAGTTCGACTCAAGCCGTCCTACGCGCGTTAGGATTGTGAAACTGCATGTTTGTTTTGTTTCGCCGTAATTGTTTTAGCCATTTCCGTTTTCCTTTCGTTTTGCATCGGGGCGATGCACTTTTAAAGGGGGGATAATGCCACCCGCAGAGCCGAGAAGGCAACGCTCGGTCATGGTCTTCTAGAAGATTCCCGGTCATCCTCGCAGCAGATGTAACTTTCCTTCTGCTTTGTTATTCTCGAAAGTGCCAGTTCATCCTCGCCTCGAGCGCGCGACGCTCGAACCTTCTTTGCCGAACTTTCGAGATAGTGACGCACGATAGATAAGCAGCTGCCCGCGACCTTGTCGAGTCAGTCTCAGTCTCGCTCACGCTTTGTTTTGCCGCCGAATCGCCGCCTGTTTTTCTGCTGCCTCGACGCTCTTTCGTTACATATTTTTGGTTGGCACAAGTTTGCCCATTAAACCTTTATTTTCAATTCACTGTTCGCCTTCTCATCGCATTAATTCGTGAAAATATATATATATATATATATATTTTTTTTTTTTTTTTTTTTTTCTTGGCTGCTTTTCGCCGAAAGAGCCTCTGAACCACACTGGGGGAGTTGGGCTGATTTCGCAATTACTTGATTCAGGAAAACCTGCTCGCTGCATGATTAATGAGGGAAATTGTCTGCTTTCAAAAGGTGAAGGACGCATCTCGCAAAGTTAGAAGCTGTCACGGCATTATGATCTATCGCGCCTCCAATATTTATATCATACCCCCGTCGAAGCCCATCAGCAATTTGCGTCTACGTTGCTCAGGTTTACCGACCACAGAAAATGCTCATTTTCTCCGCTCAGGATTCGAGGTCAAGTTCAATGCAGAGAGGTTCTGCGTGAATCTCCGATGAAGACTCTCTTCAGTTGGTCCGCATTTGTCTCCGTGCTACCGGCTAGAACCAGTTGGCTGAGTTTAAGTAGTATCTCTCTGTCTGCCAAATATTATTCAGCAGTTCATCTAATAGCTAGTCAACTAAGCTCATATTTCAACCCGAAGAATATACTAATATCGCTTTAGTGGGACATAGTTTGTAATATAATATATAACCCGCTCGTCAAAATGAATTCTAGATTGCAACTAAAACCAGAATTCAAATAAGAGTATCAGCTGTGTAGTGGGGCGCCAGCGGGTTAAAATGCTCCTCAGCTCAAGAAGCGCTCGCTCAATTTTCGTAATTTTCCTGCAGCTTGTGTTGTTGACCGCACAAAAGCTCGATTTCGTGGACAGATAAGTCGCATGGTCGAGACATGCGAGCTAGCTGAAAATTGCTCTTGGTGGAACAATTCTGTGGTCATCGCCGCTTTCCTTAGATGATCAAAACTGATTAAAGAGTATTACGTACGGTCTCTCCGGAGCCCATAGTTTCGGTTTTGAACGAAATCTCCGAAACGAAAGTTTGACATGAAAAGAGCAAAAAACAAAGGGAAAACAAAACTATGCTTTGCAAGTTTATGTGCACCGGCTACACGTAACCATCTCAGTTCAGATACCTATAAAATTTGGCATTAAACAAAAGAACATCTGTTAAATTGAATGCGCCACCCGTTCAGGCAGCCCAGCCGAGCCGACGCAACCTGGACTCAGCCACCATGTTTGTTTGGTGGCTGAGTCCAGGTTGCGTGTGCACCTCCCACTCAGCGTGGGAGGTGCACACTTTACAGGTAGGAAGGGACCAGTGGACGGTACTTCCAGTTCGAACCACTTTGCGATAGGTCGAGAAAGCCGAGAAAAAAAAATTGTTGTCTACAGAACTCGGGGTGTCAGCGTTTCCACATCCAAAAGGAGGCTCATCAAGAAAGCACACCACATACACTTGCATACTCAAACGCCGATTCTCCAGTGATTCCTAGATTCATGGTTGTTTTCTTTAGATTTATATTTGTCACTTTTTTTACCGCTCAAATCTTTCTTCATGAAGTACAGATTGCGTGCCATGTTTGTCCGGAAATATGATCGACACGTACGATGGGGACGAAACTTCTTTGGAGGGCATTCCTCCAACGAAATTGGCACTGCATACCCGCGAGTGTAGGATGGCATTTCAGTTCGTCCCATCGGCGCTGACACATGTAGGCGTTACTGGTACGAAAACAAATGCAGAGCACAAAGCGGCAGTGTAGAATATGTCAGCCGTGCCGACACAGTGGCAGACATGATCGGGACACCAAATTTCTCGCGTCGTACGGCACGGCTCCATCGTTGTCGCTGTCCCACAAAACATCAGCGAGGTGAAAAACTGTGAAACTTTGACTCCAGGAGATACGACGCATAACTATTGAAGCACTTCATGGCGCATCACAGGCAGCACTTCATGCTGTGAACCCAGCGCAACAGCACCACTCCACTTCAACGCGTACCAACGTACGCGGCGTGGTTTCGGTTTCGTTTTCTCTGGGGTGCTCACTGCCTACCTTCGGTACCGGCCGCGCGGCGGCGCGCCAGTCGCGTCGCACGGAGTGTATAGTTTATAATACCCGTGCCACACGGGCAACTCGAATGCCATTTACAACGAATGACATTTGTGTGATCGGCGAATCAGCTCGCAATCTGTTGCGCGTGAAATGCGCCACGCCCGGAGTGTCGCGCGCTGATTGGCCGTCCGCTCAAATGTCATTCGTTGTAAATGGCATTCGAGTTGCCCGTGTGGCACGGATTCTTTGCTTCAAAAAGGAATCCTCCGAAAGCCGCTCAAAGTCTTATCCGAGGCTTTGTTTTGACCTTCCCGGCTCTTGGCCGATCTCCAAGAAGCGAAGGCGACAACAACATATGATATGAGCCGTAGTGTGTGGTAATGCCAGTGGTGTGACTCAAGGAGGATAGAAGGGTACGAGAGCGCGCGCAAGTCTGATAAAACCTACCCGACGGAGCGCGCGCAAGCCTGCAAGGAATCCTCCTACAATTAACCATCCACCTCACACGTGAGATGTCACGCGCACCAATCGCCAGAAAGATCTGCGGTCACGTTGGGCACAATATCGTTTAAACTTTTTATGACTAGGCTTCACCAATATTGCAACGTGCCCGCTCCTAGTACTTATAACCTCCTTTGCGTGATTAAAATATTTTTTCTAACTTTTGCGTTTACAAAAAAAAAAAATATATATATATATATATATATATATATATTTTTTTTTTTAGGATCTTTTTTTTTTTTTAAAAAGAAGGGGACGAGTTTTTTTTTGCTTTTTTTTTTTGGCATATTTAGAGGTTTGGCAGTCCGAAATTGCAAATTTGTTCCTAATGGGATGTGAGCGGGCTAAAATAAAGACATACAAGAATGCAAAGCAACACAAATCCTTTATTTTTTTATGTATACCGCGTGACGAACATGACCGAAATTTCCAACCTTCTACTTTTCCTATAAATTCTCAGTATAGAGAAAAAAATATTCCCATAGACTTTGAATCATTCGGACTGCAACGACAAATGCTGCGCGTGGAATTAATTTACGTGTGATGCTCCTAAAAATCTACCAAAAAAATCAAGTTTCTGTCATAAAAGTTTCCAGAGACCTGTGCACTTTTTTAAATGAAATTCTAGGCTACGAATGAAATATAAATTAGAACGACCTGTCAATAAACTGTACATAGATTATCATTAAAAAAATGTACCGATGTTTCGTTGCTATGTTCGAATTGGGCGCGGTTAAAAAATGGCACAGGCTTCTTTCTTCATATTTGAGATTTTATTTATGAAACAAAAAAATTTCGAAACATCGAAATAAAAAGGATCGCATTACATACAGTAAAATTCACACATCCAAAAAAGAAAAAGAAGAGAGCGTATTTTGTTGTTGGAGTACAAAGGAAACGCCCAACCACATTTCACGATGAAATGTTTATGGCCCTCCGGCCCTACCGTGACGTCTCAATTTAAGATATTTAAAACTATCTGCAATCCATATTTTCTGCTTTCACATTGAGTTAGCAATTGTACAATAATGTCGCCATTTTGTATTAAAAACAGTAGCCCCTGTATTTTTATCTTATTTATCAATGCTGTTCGGCATTCACAGGAGTGCAAAGGGGAAAAAACATTGGGAGTGTTTACATCCACGCGCGGGGATGTAGCCAAGTCGGGAGGAGATAAGGCTCTATCCACGCACTACGTCACTTCCGGCGTGGTTGTACCCCTACCCCCCCCCCCTCCCCCCCCTACCCCTCCCCCCCCCCCCTCCCCCCCAACACACACCAGTGATGTGATTGGCCTAAGCCGTTTTGGAGCACCTTTTGGAGCAGCCAAAACGGTGTTTTGGAGCAGCAAAAGTGGCCTTTGGAGCAGGTAAAACAGTGTTTTGGAGCAACAAAAGTTGCTTCTGGAGAAGCCAAAACAGTGTTTCGGAGTAGCAAAAGTGGCTTTTGGAGCAGATATTCTTAGAAAAATAAACATATTTGTTTTAAGAGCTGGACGAACGAAGGACTCTTCGCTCGTCGCAATAAACTAATTATGGACAAGTTCGACCACCTGGGAGTCTTTCAACATGTAACTGAAATGCCAATGACATGACACATTTTGCAATGCTTCAGTTAAATTATACATATATATGTACCGTTATAGATAAATAAGAACGAAGCTGCACATATTAAAATTTATTTGAAAATGACCAGCTTACTAGTAAATATCACAGAATTATGTTGACTACCGTATAGTTATACAATATAATAAATGGAAGCTGTCTCCGACTGATGAAACACGTAACTACTGTACTGCAATGCGAAATTGTACAGAGGACAAAGGTGCATTAAGACTAGCGGCTGCTTTTCTTTTTGCTTTTCGAAACTTTCTACAAGGCTGCTGCAAGCCTCGCTTTGCCTTTGGCTAGTAATGAATTCCCACTTTCAATGTCTCCAAAGAGACACTGAGACATCCCACAAGTGAACACTGCTGTGGCCGTTGCCGAGCAATCCCGGAAAACCGCTTGCCACCGTTTCACTGGTTCCCGACGCGCCAGATTTTCGTCAAAAGTAAGCAAACGTAAAACAATAGGTTGCAAGCGTCCCGGCTGGTGCCTTTGTCGTGCAGTCATGTTCGCATGCATCTGAGGGCAACTTTGGCAGGCTTTCATTTACACGTGCTTCATCGCGCGAGCGGAGAAGGCTGTTTGATCGACACCATGCCACTCCGCTCCGTCGCCAACTGGCTCCCAAAATTGTATGCAAACTGTAATTGTCCAGCATACGACAAAAAACAGTCCAGCGGCAAGTGCTTGCCAGGCCGGCAGGCGAGGTAACAAGCTAAACACACAGAAAAAAAAGAACCTGAGCGAGTCAGGTCAAAACAAGACATCGCGAGTCAGGTCAAAACAAGACATCGCGAGTCAGGGTCAATAATGTACAACTGAAGCACTGAAGCGTCAAAACACGCACGCGTCTATCGTTGAAATTTTTGTAAAAAGACGGAGACGAGACATGTGAACGACGAGAGCGTGAAATGAGAGGTGGCGGGAAAACTATGCAAGACCGGATGGACGATTGATACAGGGTAATTTTTGTTGGGCGGCCGCTTAGGCTACCTAGCTCATGTATGCTCAATTACGGCACTCAGTTTAGTATCGGTTTTGAAAGACGACCAAAATTGGTCTTTTGGCGCAGGCTTGGCGCAGATTATGCATAGTTTGGCAAAATGTAGCAGGATGTAGCAGGGTTCGTCCCTTGGCGCAGTTTGGCGCAATTGGCGCAGCAATCACATCACTGAAACACACACACATTTTTTTTTTCGCTAGGTCCAGTGTGCTACGTCTAATGAGGTAGGCTACGTCCACGCAGGAATCGACTTCCGGTCTGTGTGCGTGCGTGTGCGCTACAGGCTTTACAGATACAAGCGCGAGCGGGTAGTCTGCAGAAATCCAGACTGCGCGAGGATGCGCACAAGTCCAGAACGTACGGAGCGGTGGGCTCGCACTTGTTCGCTTCATTGCACGTAAGCTTACACTAAAACAACTTGAACCAAGTCAACCACACAGATACGACGAAGCCTCACCGCCTCTCCTCGGCCGGACAAAAGTCCGCACGCCCACATGCACGGATGGCACGCACGCCGCCCACACGTGTGTGCCGTGACTCCTGGACAACATAACTATAAAGATATCTATTGATACTATTTTTATGACGCATATTTGCTATTAGTCTTAGAAAAGAGTAAAAAAATTTATAATCTTTCTAAAAATTTGTAAGGTCACGTGACATATTAACTTTAAAACAATAAAATTTAACCTTTCTACTTTTATATCCTATATTACCTTATGAGAAAGCAGAATACGTGCATAAAAACAATTTATGTCCTTATATTATAAGTCACGTGACCTTTTGCGTGGATGGAGCCTTACTTGGTTATGCCCCCGCGCGTGAATGTAACCTCGGCCAATGTGCAAGTACAAGTTGTAACATTCGACTTGGACATGTAATGCATACGACAGGCGGGTAGCAAACATTGTCCTCGCATGACTTGTCACTACATCGCACCGTGTTGGTGGTAATGCTGGGCCATTGCCACTTGTTCTTGCCGAGAACATGCATAGCGCAAGCGAGAACGATAATAGCGCAGCCTTGTGTACAGGTGCAGAAGCAGGTATTTCATGGTAGATGAGATGGGCGTCCGCCGCTGCGCAGGGGGTCTCCGAGTGCGAGGTTCTTGACCTGGCCAGCTGCCACAAGCAGCCGTTGCTGCTCTACAGCCACAAGCTGACCATCTCCAGGCTCCGCTTCACCTTTCTCAAGATGGAGGGCAAGAACGTCATCATGCTGCGCCGCTCGGACGCCAAGTGCGCCGTCGGTTTCGCCAACACAGGTGTCGATGGGTCACACACTTGCGACTGTCTACGACACACTTGTGTTTGCTTAGGACCGAACATTTATCTCTTAAGGCCCGTTCACACTTGCGACCGAGTACTTAGGACGAGAACACACTGGTACGCTGGCGCCATTTATGCGGCGACCCTGGAACTGCATTTCACAAGAGCGAAGGTTTTGCGGTATTTCCGAGGTCAAATGTGCGTAATACCTATAAGAAAGGCTCGTTTATAACGTTGACAAAAGTTTTTCGAGCCAAGAAAGAAAGGTTAAAGGGCAACTCCGGCCAAAACTCAAAATGAATTAAATTACTGGTATCGCTGTAGTGACACAAAATACGACCCCAGCCAAAATATTACGCCCGTGGGACGCCGCATTCTCAACTACTGCCGATAATAAAAATGCGACCCGCCGCGAGCCGCTGCTCCTTAGCGGGCGGGCAGCGGGTTGCCGATCGCTCAAGCAACATTGGACCGTGACGTCATAGTCGTTCTCTTTTTTAGAGCGCAGCTCTTAAGGCGCGACCACATTGGCGTTTCGGAGGCCTGCGGCGCGACGGTCGTCGCTGCCGGTTGCCGGCGGAAACCAGTTTTCGGCTTCAACGTCACGACGTGCGGCGCCGCACACCCAACCGCTCCATGCGCGGTTCAGAGCTTGACGCCGCACGCCGCAGAAGAGAGCAGCCAATGGGAGGTGGCGTAGATAGTGACGTCGCGATGCCATGGCAACGCTCAAGCCGGTCCTCGGCGCCTCTCGAAGCGAAGGACGTGTTTGGTGTCGTCTGCTCCCCCTATTTCCCCCCGATGCCTTCCCCAACGGAGCGGTTCCTTGAAACTAACCAATTCGGAATTACAAGTGAGTTTCTCCGTGGCACTTGTTGCATGTCGTCTCTGTTGTGACGGATGTCGTGTTGATTTGGTGACACTTTCGAAAGTAGCCTTCGTCTCTGGCGCGCCGCCGGGGCAGCAAAGCCCCGGCGGCGCGCCAGACCTCTCCTGTCCTTCGGTGTTTCGGTAGAACCAACCCGGCCGGACCCAAAACCTGCGCCTCCTTCCCTTCAGAGCGCGGCGACGTCGCAAGATCAACGAGCAGGTTAGGATAATCACATTCACGCTGATCACCAGGTCATTATGAACTCTTACCGTCTAGACAGCGAGTGCGGAACGGAAGAATCTAACGAAGAGCAGACGACGAAAGAGCGGGAAATCCGACGGGAGGCGCGATCGCGGGAACCAGTGCTGTCACGTGACGCCTGCAAAACGGAGGCCAATGTGGACTCCTCGCGTTGGGACGCCAGACGGCGGTACCGCCCGGCGGCGCCGCCCGGCGGCGCCGTTCACGCTAGTGTGGTCGGGCCTTTAGGGGCCCGTTCCCGGCTTGAGCGGCGTCGCCGTCGGCGTAACCAAGGTCATCCCAAGGTCACGTGACCCCCAAGGTCACGTGACCCCTTTCAAGGTCATCTCAAGGTCACGTGACCCCAAGGTCACGTGGGGGTCACCTTTGGGGTCACGTGGCCTTGAGGTCACCCCCAGGTCACGCCTCCCCGAGGTCACGTGACCCCCTCCCCGAAGTCACGTGACACCCCCCCCCCGGAGCATATTAAAGAATGAGGGGAGGAGGAGGAGAAGGGGGAGGGGTCTACCCTCCCCTCAGTACCCTTCACTCCTCCTCCTCAAGAGCTGCGCTCCAATTCGGCATTACAAGGATTTGTAAACGGCTTTCACTTTTTTTTTTTTTCTCCGTTCCGGACGGGCGCACGGCACACCCGTTGCGCGCGCTTCTTTGTGCCGCTACCACCGCTACTTCGGCTTGTGATTACGTTGCTTTTATCTGTAGCCCGCGTAGCTTCGGTATAGCCTTTTGTTTATTTGCTTGTGAGGACTCCAAGACTCGTTTTAGCGAGCAACTCGGTGCGCCCAAGACTGCCCGGCTGTTCCTCGAAATATGCCGAGTACAACTTGTAGCGCTGTGGGCTGCTCAAACAATTCGCTGCGCAACCCGGAGGTGCTTTTTCACAAGTTTCCAACGGATCGGAAATCGGAGAAGGTGTGGGTGAACGCTGTTCGACGAGTGGACTTTGGAAAGCCTTGGACACCGACCCCAGATCGGAGCTCTGCTCCGATCATTTTTCGCCGGAGAGTTACGAACGAAACCTACGCGTGTGTTGGTTGCTGGTGGCTTATAATGAAAAGGAAAACAGAATGTTCTGCTTTGTGCCACTGCTTGTTTACTACGCTATCTCGTGAGTAATGCAAAGGTCCGTAACGACTACTAGCGAACAGCCGGCGCGTGAAGCTTATCCAGTATAAACATTCGCCTCCCAATCGTTCGAACCCAATACACAGCAGTATTAATTAACACTGGGCTTGTGGATACCACAAAGGACTTTAAAAAAATCGCGAAAGTTCGGATTTGTAAGTTACAACTCTAATTTACCCGAGTTCGGCTGGAGGTAAATATAATATTTAAAAATGCAAAAAAAAAAAAAAAACACTTGCCTTAGTCAAAAAGTTACGAAGTAAAACTTTTAAGATCCTACGTATTCCAATAAAAAAAATTGTTATTGTGGGGGGGGGGGGGGATGTGGAAGGGAAAGAAAGTGTTCTCACCTTGCTAACGTTCTCTGTTTTCCTCTATCACCCACAAAAACTTTCGCTAGCTTTGAGAAGAAAATGACTGCCCAAAGAACTTCGTTTTCTTTCTTTTCTTTTTTAGGTGCGGCAAGTTATTTTATTTTTACAAATTAGATTCACTATCTAGCAGTGGCGTCACGAGGGTCAGCGGCACCCGGGGCGGTAGCCCGCCGCAATCCCCCCCCCCCCCCCCCCCCCCCCCCCCCTTCCCTTGTGACGCCACTGTTACCTAGACGAACTTACGTAGTGAATTAGTGTTATAGCTTAAAAATTCGGCTTTTACGCGTCTGAGGAAAAAAGAACGAAAAAACAGACGTCTAAAGCTTAGCACACGTCTGTTCAAGTGTCGCGGCCCGCGCCGGAGAGCGTCAAAGCTTTGTGTCTGGGACTGACCCGCAGCGCGAAAGCAAGAGGGCCTCCAGTACTGTACGTCACTGGCAGCGCGGCGTAGATCAACGCCGCTCCTTCCATGGACTCCCGATGACAATTTAGGCCTAGCGACGAATACGTGAGACCGCACGCACGCCGACAGCTGCCGAGTACGCACCGAACGAGTTCACTCGTTTTTCAGTCGCTAGCTTTTGGGTATACAAGCGACGAGTACGGCACGGCATAGCGCACGCACGGCGGCACCCGCCGAGCACGGCACCGAACGAGTTGACGGGTGTTCCAGTCGCTAGCTTTTGGGTATACTCACTAACTCTTGCTACATGCGCTGGATAACTACCACGTATGCAGAATTAAAACAAAATCAGCTTACCTTCTATTTTTAGACGGCTAGCGCAACAGAGGTAGCCGTAGGTGCCGCTCGGTCCGCGTGCTCGTTGAACGAGAACGACCATGACGTCACGTCCACATAGCGGCTGATTTCCAATGTTGCCGGAACCTCTTGCGGCTAGTTTCGGTTTTGTCGGCCGCGCCCCAAACACAACTTTGAGACGTCGATGTCTTTAAAACTACGCACAATAACGAGAAAAAAATTACACCTTTCAATTCAGGGACGCTGACTGCACAAAAACCAGTCATAATCCCAAAATCGAAAGTATGGACCGGAGTTGCCCTTTAATGCGCGAGAGAAATAGAAAATATGCTGGACCGCCAAGTTTACACTGCTACCCAATAGATGGCGCCAGTGTGTCCTCTAGTTGTAAGAGGTGGAATTTAGTTCTAAGAGGTTGCAAGAGCTGAAAATATAAGCAGTTCGGTTACAGTTACGGTTGTATTTATGAAATCTGTCTCGTTCCGGTTTTAGTATTCGGCTCGTTGTTTTTTCATTGTGGAAAAAAACTTAAAAAGTATTTTAAAATGTTGCTGGGTGCCAATAATGGTGTGACTCTTGAGCTTCAGACCATCTTTTTTCACAATGATTTGTTTTATTCAAGGGTTTATACTTGATTCCCAATAAATGGTACGAAGTAGCTCGGGTATCACACAATGAGTCGACAAGGCATAATGAATCGGGCCAACTCCCAGTTACAAGAATTCAAAAGTGTGTTCGCCTCTCCTGATCAGTTAAGGCCCTGTCACACTGAGGCAACAGTTGGACAACTCTATCCGGCAACACGAGGAAGTCGTGTTGCCGGCGACCCTGTCACATCGAGGCAACAACAACAGTCGGGCAACATGCTGCTGCCGCCCGGCAACCGTGTTGCCCGATTTGTTGTCCGACAACCCTGTCACACCGCGCTGACGGCGAGGACAACACGGGGAACACTCCGCCATCTTGATTGTTTACCTTCGTTCGTGTGCGGCGCGGAATCGCTGGAAATGTGACTCTACAAAGTGCTAGTGCGTTCGAAGGGCCGGGAATTACCACGGTAAGACATCAACTAGTGACTGTGATTAGAAAACTTGACACAGGGAGTATTTTTCGCTCTTTATTTTATCGAAATGTTCTTCATTTGCTAACAAAGCAGATAGCCCTAACCGAGGAAAGGGACATCGCTGATGTATGTTCGGGATTTACGCCACCGTATGAAGTGATTCTGTCCGGTTCTTTCATGCAATTTCTATTTCTACTGTAAAATTGCGTTAGCACCGGCAGTACCCCAAAGCGTCTTTTGTAGCGTGGTGTTGAGCTGAACTGACAGTGCTTCAAAACTGCGACACCGACACCATCGGCCTTCATAACAATCGGTGAAATAAATATTTTTCAACGCTGTCTCCTGGCCTACCGCTGCTACGTGATCGCTTCATTCGCCCAAAACGTCCTGGGTATTTTTAAAACAAATCAGGTGTCTGGTAGCGGCTGTTTCCAAGTTCCAAGCATCAACAATCATGATCAGAGTGGTCGTTTTATGCTTCGACTTTTTAATCTTAGGTTTTCTGGATTATTTTTATTATACTTTATTAGTGGGTGAGTAGGCATGCCATTTTATTTCACTATCCGTAATGTGCGCTGGACTCTCGGGAGGTCTAATTTTAAAACCAGTCTGAACGTTCACGACCGTAGCTGTGACCATTTCGAAAATCGCTTTACTGCGCAGCAAAAAACATTAATCGAAAATATTTTAGCTGCACGCCAGCCCTAATTATCGTTAAATAACGTTTTCCGAGCCTTTGTTTGAGTAAGACTTTATTGATAGGGGACTAGCTCTACCATCGAAGCTATCTATGTTGTCGTGTTGCCGGCCCGAAATTCGCTCAGCCAGCGATCAGGGCAACACTCGTTGTCCAACACAAGTTGCTGCTGTTTTTGTTGCCGAAAGCTGTCATACCGGAGCAACATTTTAGTTGTCGTCCATGTTGTCGTGCTGTTGCCGCGGTGTGACAGCTTTGTCGGACAACACGGGGAGCGAGCAACAAGTTGCCCGACTGTTGGACAACGTGTTGTGTTGCTGTTGCCGTCGTGTTGCCTCAGTGTGACAGGGCCTTTAGGAGTCTCAAAATTTTAATACCAAGGCTCGTGTACTTCATTCATTTTGTTTTACGACGTCAAAAGCTACAAACACTGTCTTCCATATAACAAAATAAAATAAAATGCTTTCTGTTGGTGCGGGCAGTTTTTGTAAACACTCCGCATAGGCGTCCTTTTTTTTGTTAGCTCTCCATTGGTCTGACATCAGAATGGCGTCAATGACGTCTATTTGTGCATAAAGTCACGAGTGAGGACCATTTTGAATTGCTGGTGATTCAAGCCTCAAAGTCGTCGAAGCCGACTAGAGGTCACTCGACTAGACGTCTCTGGTCACACTACAAGCAAGCTCAGTATGCATACGGCCCCCACATTAACTTGGCAAATGCCCCAAAGCTATGGAGTATGTCCCCATGGGATCCAATATGAGCATCAAAGAAAAGCAGGCGACAGCATTCCACTGGAGTTCTCTCCTGCTGTGTGCTGTCATGTGCCTCACTGCAGTATTCGCACTTCTGAAGCTTGCCAGGTCATGCTAAAATGGTTGAGTAGCTTGCCACCGGCGCGGCATATGCTGTATGCCATTTCCGTTCGGCTGTGCTGCACTTGTTCCTCTAGCTAGTTTGACTAAAGCAGCACCAAAAGACAGGTAGACAAAGCAAACAGACCAAATGATGTTCGCTTGTACTTGGTCGTTGTGGCTTGGTGCTAATTTTTTTTTTTTTAAGTTATCCTCACCAGACCCAATCCAATAGACCGATACCACCAAGCGAACTGCGCAGGCGCGCGCATTCCGGAAGTATTGCCGCCGCCATGCTTCTTGTAGTCATCGCTCTCCGGCTTCCCGGCTGAAAAGGGCTCATGTGGGCGTACATCATAGTTTGGGAAGCCCTGGTGTTAGCTTGGATTCTCCTGCATATCAGTACTTTATAAGATTGTGTTGTGTGTGATGTCTTAGTTTGTCATCAGGCGCAAAAAAGGTTTCAGTCGTCTTATCGCTTTAGAATCGCTTTGTCGTCTGCTTCGTCGTCGTCCGCTTCTTCGCCTTCGTGAACGCGCGTGAACCCACTGCGTTCACGCTGTGGTCTTACTGCAACAGCGGCAAAAACGAGGCCCCTTCTCCCTCGAGCACTCCGGGTGCTCCTACGTCTCAATAAAATTGGAAGCAAGTGAATATCTACCTCAACGTGAAAAAGCACAAAATTCGAGGGACCATCGGCTCGGTGTAGCACCGCGGAACAGCGTCAAACGTGTCGGTGAAACACTGAGCTATGTTGTGCGCAGGCTTGGGCATAACTTTTATTCGAAAATGAAGTAAGACGAGCTCAATAGACATTCTCGGAGAGCGATAGTTTTCTAAAACTCGTTCTATTCTGGTTGAGAGCCTTTGCGACCGACAGGGTAGATATGAACTGCGGGGGGAAGCGTGCACACAAAGAAACGATCCACAAAAAGAATCTGCCTGACAAGCCGTAACAACTCGCATTTGTCAAAATGAAACGTAACCATGAGAGATGCCTGAGAACTTCGGGTAGAGATGAGCTCTTGTGTACAGTTTCTATTCAATTTTATTTGGTTTGCTCAAGCTCCGAACGGTAAGAGCTGACCGACGGGGAATGCTTTTTTCCGCTGTGTCGATTGGTGTTAATACAGAATGGATCAGTAACGCCAGCAAACTCAGATTGTGGCATAATAGCCCACTAAAAAAAATTAAGTCTGATATTGAAAAAGTCGTTTTATTTCAAGTTATATATATATACATACCGAGAATCGCTGCTCTTTCTTCGGTGATTGTACTGATCTTTTGAAGCACAGTTGTGCTCAAAACATGTCGTATCAATAACAGTTGTAACCACCAAAATGCATCAACCAAACATTGTATTAAAAACGGTCGCCGCAAGGCAGTGTGGAAGTTCCGATATACCGCTACGGAGCGAGTGCTCTGAAAGATTCCAACGTACGGAACACTTTGGTACGCCCTACTACGTCTCATGCCCTGAGTAAGCTTACACTCTTTAGTTATCGTACAATGGGGAGAATATAAATTATGAATCAAATAACGAAACAAATCTAAAAACGCTTTTTCCTGCCGCTCTTCTACCGCTCTCTTTACCTGTTTTAGACACTCTTTTCGTGGGCTGCTTTCTTCCGGGAAGACATAAAATCCGATACCTTTTTGCCTGGTGCTGTTATTGTAGCACCTTGACACAGAACGGGTGAAGACACCCATTAAAAACCGTGAGTAAACGGCCGACTAAAAGTTTCGTGCTAACCTGAAAATTCCCAAACGCCGGACGTACAACGCGCCTTGACGCGGCCAGAAAACTGGGGAGAACTACAGGTACCAGAATGCACCGCGGCAGCGGTGGTGTCGTGCAACTCCTTGTGAGATCGGTCTATTATTGCACCCTTTCACCGTCACGATCGCTCGGGATCACGGACAAGGGGTTCGAGGCATCCACTGAGGGAAAAGACGACCCGCAGCCTGGTGATGATGAACGGTGACAGAGTGCGAACAGCTGTGCTAGTCGGTGTTTATTTGGTGCAGATTATCACTGTTGCCCGCTAGCCTGGCGGGCCTATGAAGGTTAGGCCGGGGGGAGCGGCACCACATGACTGTGGTGCCCCTCCCCTCCCCCCAACCTAACTCTATTTGCTTTTTCAATAATAAAATAAGAAATATAAATGCCCAATTCACACGAACTGACTAAAACGTTCCAGCCTAGTTGACGGTGACTGCCACCCAGGTGAGTAACGGTCCGGCTACCTTCGCTGGCGAGTACTCCGCCTGGGCGCAGGTATGGACGGGCCGGGTGTGGCGATGCCGGGCGCTGTCTGAACCGGTCTTGCTCTGTCCGCTGAAACTGCAGCGGCTGGCCTTGTGAGTGGCGCCAAACTTGGCGCCAACCCAACTGGCGACACTTCTTACCTCCGAAGTGGGAGGCGCTCCGCTGGCCACAACTGGTGTTGCCATTGGTTCCCCTGCGGGCTGGTCTTCTGAAGTGGCAACAGAGAGTGCAAGCCAGGTCTCGTGGCAAGGCCTAACACGGTAGACATGCCAATGCCATGTGGTCCCGTTGAACATGCGGACGAGCAGCGATGAGGTGCTGGCAGGAGAGACCATACGTCTGGCGGACCAGGGTGGGCCGGGATGAAAGTTCCTGGTGAAGACCAAAGCTCTTATGCTTCAGGAGTGCTGTGGACCAGAGGTTTGGATGCGAGACGTCCAAGGGTGTCTTGACCATCCGGCCCAACAGGATCTCACAGGGGGCACGGTTATTGACGTTGTGGGGCGTGGTCCGGTACTGGGACAGTACCCGGGCCACTTGCGTCTGGAAATCCTCGGGTTGGCTTGTCTTGAGTTTCTCCTTGATGGCCTGGACCACCCACTCGGCTGCACCATTGGAAACAGGCTGTTCTTCAACAGCCAGGGCAGGTACTCGGGCCCAATGAAAGTGGGACCATCGTCGGACACAATAACTTCCGGCAACCCCTGGGCTGCGAAGACCTACCGCAACGCCGCAATGGTAGCGCCTGCTAATGGAGTGGTGACTGGTAGGACCTCCACCCACATTGAGAAGGTGTCCACTACCACCAGGAAGTAGTGGCCCTTGAAGGGGCCCTTAAAATCCACATGCAGGCGGGACCAGGGCCTCTGCAGGAACAGCCAGGGGGTGATGTCCACATGACGTGAGGCTCATGAGTGCTCCTGGCAGACTTGGCAGCTCTGCACCATGTGAGAGATGTCCTGGTTCAGGCCAGGCCACCATCTTGATCTTTTCCAAGCCAGCGTGGCTCACGTGCAGCAACTGCAGGACCCTCGACCGGAGATTCTGTGGGATAACCACCCTGGAACCCCACAGTATGCAGCCCTGCTCCGAGCTCAGCGTGGTGGCCTTGTGGCTGTAGGCCTGCTGTTGAAACTGCTCTCCTCGGGACGCCGCTTTGGCCACCTGGGACAGGACCGGGTCCCGGCTGGTCGCCTGCAACACCGCAGCCCTGGAGAATACCCCTGGGTAGGCCTGCTCCAGCATAAAGACCTCAGCTGGCTTTGGAACAGCAGCAGGCACCTCCGGCAGGGCCAGGCAGCTCAGGGCATCAGCAGGTCCCAGGTTCTACCCAGGGCGGTAGACCAGCTGGTAGCTGTAGGCCGCCAGCTCTAAGGCCCAGCGTACCACTCAAGAAGGCTTGCACTGGAACCGCCTCGTGAGGCCCCAGCAACGGCTTTTGGTCCATGACAGCCTCAAATTTCCGACCCCACAGATACTGGTGGAAGTGCTCGACCTTGAACATGAGGGCCAGGCTTTCCTTATCCAGTTCGCCATAGTGTTGCTCTGCAGCATGAAGCCGACAAGAAGCAAATGCCACAGGGCGTTCCTGAGCATCCTGGGCCCAGTGTGGCAGGATGGCAAGTGGTCCCCGTCGTCGGTGCCGGTAACCTGTTCGTCATCCAAGTCGAGCAGGAGACTGAAGACGCGGGTCCCGCAGTCTTCAGTCTCCTGCTGGTCATGAAATTGTCTCGCTGCTTCTCTGAGGGCATGTCGTTTGCCCGTAAGATAACTTAGACTTGTTCCTCATAGACTGGCCAGGCGGACCCATCTTCGTCAAATGGCTCAAGCCTTCCATACAGTGGCATGACGGCAGAAACAAGGGCGGTGCGCCGCCTCTCTCGGCAGCGTGGGCAAATGCGTGGGCGACACTCATCACCAGTGCCAGTGTGGTGCTCCCCCTACCCTGAGCCTAAGCTTTGTAGGCCCGCCAGGCTCGGCAAGCAACAGCTGTCATCCACATCAAATAAATACCGATGAGCACAGCTGCTCGCAGTCAGTCATTGTTCGTCACCACCAGACTTCGGGTCATCTTTTCTCTTGGTGGGTGCTGCAACACCCTTGTCCGCAATCCCGAGCGATCGTGACACTGGCGACGAGGATAGGCTTGGTGCTAATCTTCTTTTAAGTTATCCTCGCCACACCTAGTCCAATTATTGCACCCTTTCACTGGTTACATTAGAAAAAAAACGTAGCGGAAATAGCACGCACGCAACACTCAACAGTGCAAAAAGAAAAAAAAAGATACTTAGTCAATGTCTTTACAGGTAACAAAAAAATATATATAAAAAAAAATTATTCTGATAATTTAGATAGCTCTTCATTTTATCCCCATGCTTCTTTTTATTAATTTTTTTTTATTTTGTTAGAGGGAGACCGAATGCCGAACTTTATTGTACACGAGACCTGCAAGGTATTTTTTCTTGATACTTCGCGTCGAGAAGGTTGCTAGTTTGTGGAGGACGAAGTCGGCCTAACATCTCAGGATTATAGCTTGCAAGCTCATACTTTGAAAAAAATAAAATAAAATAAAGACTAAACGAAGCAGGCATAAAATGTAACTGACACAATAAGGCCTTCTGTATCAACTGCATGTCAACAAAAGCCGAGTGACCGATTAATCTGATAGCTAAAATACCCCCTTTACTTCAATTTGTAACGGGAAGCACCACTTGCCGACGCCGTGTGCGTCTAAGTAATTGCGTTGTGTGCATCTTTATTCAACCGGAAGTTAATCGATCTCAATGGGCTCTCAGCTGTAGAAGAGAAATTTAGCCAGTGCACAGTGGCGTACCAACTTGTTTTTGAGTGGGGGGGCAAACCAGACCCTCTCCCCGCCCCCCCCCCCCCCCCCCAAATCGAAAATTCGGCGCAACTTTTGTCCAACTTTTCTAAAGATTTGGCAATGATTCGGCAAAATTACAACGTTACCAGACTTAACATTGATATTTTGTTTTTTCTCACGAAAAAAAATTTGCTTCTTCTTAAAATAAATGCAACTTGTAGTGCCTATTGAAAGAGTTATGACTAAATAAGGTGATATTCTAGAAGATAATTGTATCGATGTCGCTTTTGTGTGTTTACTTGTAATTTTGGTGTATGCTTCCAGAAAGTGGCGTGACAACGAGGTTGGGTAGTAGCCGGCACAGTCACGAATCACACTACGAGAGCTTTGATTTTGAGGCTTCATCAGCGCACGCCTGCAAGTGTGTTTACATTGTTAAAATAAAGGCAATCACTGCGTTCTTACTTTCTCTGGTAGTCGCCGTTTCGTGCGCGACAACGGATGCAACGGTTGCTGAGCCTTCACCAGAAGAGATAACAATATTGTAAATATGCATGTTTTTCGATTTGAGTCACTTGACGTCAGCTTTGCATGAAAGTGCGCGTTCCATATTCGCAACGTGCCGTTCTTAACCTTTAAAGTTCCGGTTTCTGGTGTTCGGACACACACGGACGTTTAGGAAGATGGGGAGAGTTAGGAATGGTCGGATGTGCAACGTCGACCATGATAGTTCTGTGTTTAACGAATATTTTTCATCAGTGTTTACTAACGAGTGCTTGGACTCCGTCCCCACTCTCCCTGAAGAGCTCTACGAGCGCATGCATCCTATTAACGTTAACTCCGCCGGTATTATAACATTGATTGATAAACTAAAACTTACTTCGTCCGCTGGAACCTATAACATCAACTCTAAAATTTAAAAGAAACACCAGTGTTATTTCGAGTGAGCATTTAAAACTTATCTTTATTCAGTCCTTATCTCAAAGGTGCCTTCCATCTGACCAAAAGGTGGGAAGGGTAATTCACAGTCTTTTACATTTACATTACATTTATATTCTAGTAATTCGTAGTTTACTTTAACTACTTTTCCGAGTGACTTCCACTCAAATTACAAATTACTTTCTAATTTTAGTGGTTGTTTTGCCTATCAACAGAGAAAAGATGTCGGAAGGTCAGCTGATATTTGCAGAGGGGGAAGCATGCGGAGTAGAAAAGGGGGGGATGGGAAGGAAGAAAGTGATTTAGATAGTCCAAAAAACCCCAAAATTTTAACGAGCCCCCCCACTGCAACAACACTGCTACGAGGCGCGGGGAGCGAACAGACACGACGCAAGAGAGGTCGAGTAACTGTGGGATTAGCTCCGAATAGTGGCGTTTCTTTGTATTCCGAAGCTCAAGGAGACTTGACGCATTTGAAGAAAGGGCTTGTCCCCGCTTCTCTTCAATGTAGGAATTCTTGCCCACTACAGGAGGTGCACACACTGCTCCTTTTACGGTGCAGGCGATAGAACCCCTAACAACGACGCTCACGCCGGATGGGCTGCTCGTGTATCACTCGAAGCGCGTTAACCCACCCCCGCGCCTGCGTTCACGCCGCTTCGCGGTGACGGTGTGCGGCTGCTAATTACAAATCTATTAACCCACCTAGCCCCCCCCACCCCCCGTACACGCCGCTTTGCGGCGTCCGGTCGGCAACCCAAGCCCCGCTGCCCCCCATGCACTTCCGTAAATAGAGTCGATACGATTTAGTTTAGCGATGTTTCGTCAACAACATTCGTTTTTTTTAGTGTTAATGGTAAAAAAGAAATGTAAATATCGCCAAATGCCTCGACAAAACAAAATGTTCGAGAAAAAAAATAAAAAGAAGTAAGCCGGCCCACACCATAAATAGAACCCGGGTCTGACACGTATGAGGCAGACATCTCACCACTAAGTTACGCTACCTCTTCGGAAACTCGCATTGCATCCGCTGCCTATGTTGACGGCGGCAGCGCCTATCTCCAAGCAAGCAAGCAAAACTTTATTTTGTGTAAGGGCCTACGTCCTGGTCTGGACGGCCCGTCCGGCCCATGTCTCGCGAATGGATTCCGTTAGGTTACCGTGTAGCCTTGTTCGTGGGGCAAGGCTCCACAAACCAGCCAATCCGGCGTGCGTGAGCACCGTTGCTAGGGTTTGTATCGCCTGCGCGTTCAAAATATGCCCGCGCGGGTCGGGGGGCAGTGCCCTTGGAATTCCTTGGGCGCCGCCGGCCTGTGTCTCCTCTGCCCAGTGGCGGCCGTTTCAGGGGGGGCAAAACGCATGCCTTGCCCCCCCACTCTGAGAACTGGGGGGGCAAGTGCCCCCCTTGCCCCCCCGGTTGGTACGCCCATGCCAGTGCAATACAATCGCTAGCCTGGGTATGTTGTAGTGATACACTGTCAGGTAGCCGTGCAACATTCGTCATTGCCATATTTTCTTTTTTTTTTTTTTTTGAAAACGTTTTGACAGTGGTAGTAACGCCTATTCCTCATAGATCATATCTATATATTTGACCTTGCAAATATTGAGAAACCTTCGCTCTAGGGAAATGCAGTTCCTCAAGTCACCTCATAGATAGTGGCAGCGAACTTCGTCGTAAGCAAACCCAAGTGTGTGAACGGTCCTTTATACTAAAGGCTCGACGTCGAGCATCGAGTGCGAGTTCCATCTTGAGCAAAAAACAGCATCGATTACAGGGGCTGGTCCAAGATTGTCAGTCCAATGAGGGGACTAAACGAGCTACGCACAGACCATCGACTAAACCAATCACGCGCAGAAAAAAAGTGCAGCACCACGAGGCATTCACAGTGCACGAGTGGTTTTGCCAGTAATCGAAAACGCACAGAGACAACAACCACGGCGACAATGCACTTTTGCCACTCCTTAATTGGCTCAATCAGACGGATCGTTTGCTGTGATCCACTGAAACGGAGTCAGCACGAGGCATGGCGAAAGATACAATTGTTTGTTTTTGGCGGGGAGGGGCGATGCATAACGACAAATTTAGCGCCGCTTTTTTCTTTTGCATTGAAAATTAGTGGCTTTTGTTTAGATATGTCACAAACACCCATTTTATAGGACATCGTTGTAGGTTCCTGAACCTAAATCTAACACAATGCTAATACAAAAAAGAAAAAAGTACAGTGCAAAGAGAGGGACTTAATAATGTTGTCCAACAACCAACTAGCCCAACAATCCACCCATGTCTCGGGGGTTTGGCATCGCACACCCCTAATAAAAATTAGCGGTGTGCGATACCGGTTCGAATTGAATAGCCCTGCTTCCTTCATAACCTTCACAATAAGAAAAGAAAAACAAAACTTTTTTTTTAGGGTGCTAAAGTTAGGGATGACACTTGTGTTATTAGATTTGAACCGGTATTTGTACCTCTAAAACAAACTACTCCCGCAAAACAGATCTGCACAAAAAAATAATAATAATAACAGAGAAGGTAACTGACATGTCGTTTAGGCATCTCTCAATCATTGGAAAACTTCTTGCAGCTGGCAGTAGAAGCTGAAAATCTCAATATTTCAATCAGTGAACTTGAAGGCCGATGAACTCGAGTTCTAACTGAGCGGGAAAGCCGTCGAAAGTCGATCTCGGTATCTAGTATCCCTGCCGCCCCGATATGGCAGCATCGCATGACCATAGCCCAGTGCCGTACAGCAATCTGGGTCAAGCTTCAAAGCCGCGTTCAAATAGATAACCCATGTAGTCACCCCCCCCCCCCCCTCCCCCCGAAAAAAAATAAATAAATAAAAAGGCTTGGCAATAGGTTTTGGGGTGACTCGCGTTGAGTCACGAGTGGTAGTCATCTGCGTACTACATTGTGTAACTGCCTATCGTCCTTTTTTTTTTTTTTTTTAAGTTATGGTTATTGCAGTTTACTCCGTGCACGAACCCTCCAAGCTGGTGGTGCCGAAACTCCAGGAAATGTGCACCATGCTGGTGCAACAGTGCTACTGAAGCGCCCAACCTCAGTCCACAATAAAATATTTCAACTACACGAAGTCGTGTATCAGTCTTTCCTTCCTCGCGACAACGCGCCGCACTGCTGAATAGGTATCGACTAAGCAAGCTTTGTCGCCGATTCATCGATAAAACGAAAGGATAGGTATCTCACCAAGCACGTTCCCCGTACGTGATCGCTCAAACAACGCCCGGCATCTAGTCAGTAATCTCGAAAAACTTCGCGGGGGAAGCACCCCGGTGACGCAAGACTATGACGTCATATTACGCAAGCAGCCAGTGACCTTCTGTTGCTTCTGTCACGGAGACGCGTTTACCGAAAATAGTTCTAATACAGAGACATTATTAAGCAGAAGGATGCAAACCTGACTATTCGGAATCAAACAGCATCATACAGCAATCACAGTCGTCTTTGAAGAAGTTTTCCACGCTTGAAACACTAAAATAGCTAGAAAAGAAAAAGGCGCCCGCTACAGCGCCGCGACCGGCCAAGCCGGCGCCGAACCGCTTCACTCAACCGGAAACGGGTCCGAACATATAAGATAGTTCTCCCATATGAACTTAGTCAGTGAAATAAGTAGGTCAAACAATGCAAAGCTGAGTAATATATTAAGATAGAACGTGATTTTCTTATCGATTGATAATGTAATATTTTTTTTTCTAAGCATTTATCTGAAATCCCGGGTTCCGGTTAGGCTTGGCGGAGGAATACAGGGTCCTGAAGAGCGGCCGGTTTTTCCTTTCGTGTCGCACTAATTGCATGCGAACATGTCCTATTCCCACGACGAAAGGTAAGCTCCGTTTAAGCTATTTTTAACTCGCAAAAATTGTACGAAATTGTGCGGAAAAGATGCGTGAATGTGGTCCAAAGATCGCCGGCTTCACGGAAAGACGTTTCACTCCCCGCCGTTCGCTTCATTTGCGAAATTTTCGGGCCCATGCGATGACACGGCCATCATGGCGATTGGATTTGGCTTTGTGGATAACACGTGCCCCTCCATATGCCCGGTTTCTAGCGCTTACCCGGTCGTCTCGCTGCTTCGCGGCAAAACGACACGCCGAAAGAATCGTTTTCGCCCCGATTTAATCGCTGGTGCTGCCTATCTTGCGGAACACGTCGACTGGCCTGCCCCAAACTTGCCAGTGGTTTGAATGGGCGCTAACCTTGCCACTCATTTTAACGGCTCTCCGAGCTCAGATTAGCCTACCTTGTGCCTTTTGCCGACGCCGCGAACAGTTCGAAGTGTAACTGTATCTCGTAGTATTTGTCCCGAGAAATCTCGGCGCAACTACGTCGCGTACTGCGCCCGATTTCGCCGTTAGGCCTAGTTAGGCCTCGTGGCGTGTCATCGCTTTCTCGGGAAATCCGTTCACGACCCTGTGGTTTGCCGGCTTCGGGTCTGCTGACTGCTGTGAACACTGCCGGCCCACAACAGTAGCCAAGTCTCGTCATACTCCTACAAAATGAAATCGGCTAGTCGGTGTCGCAGATACTGAAATCGCCTGGCGCCCTTTGAGTTTTGTTTTTGTGCTTGTGTCGAAATTCTGGAGGCGGCAACGCCGGTAATGTCGGTTTTTTTTTTTTTTTTTTTTTTTTTGTCTGGTTGAACATCGTCGTGAGAAAGGCAGATTTCTTTGTCGTTGTTTTTTTGTCGTACATTGAAGACTGATTTCGATAATCTTCGTTTACCTTTTCGGGAACTTGGGCTAGTGAGCACGGTGTTGAAGCCGCAACTTCGTGAAGGTTAGAGATAGTGCCCGATAGTTGTCGTCCCATTAAAAGCACCGAGACTGTAGCTTTGCAAGGCGAACGCAGTGACAGTTCTCGGTCGTCGCTGGGACGGACAGAATTGTCACCGGTTTTGGGTGAGGCGCCGGGGTTGAATCACTATCCCCGGGGTCTCAATGACCTGTGCGACATGGACGCCCCCATATTTCCGTGAAATATAAAAATATTCTCGTTTCCTTTTTGGCACCTCTTCAAAATACAAAAAAAAAAAGGCATTTGCTTTATTTGCCTTTGATCATGACGGTTTCCAACGCCCATTTCTCTTATCGTGAAACTTGTGCACTTTCCAGTGCACCATCCACGCCTAAGCTGACAAGATGGTAGGAGCTAAATGCTCATTGGACCAATCAACCACCTCCCTTTTATGATCCGAATGATCTCGCTCTCTGCGTGCGAGTATGGGTGGGAAGCTGGTGAAAGATCAGCGTATGTCTGATCAAATGTGTGCATAGCTTCCGTTGCCCTGTGAGCTTGGCACTGAGTGGAGTGAAGCAGTGTGGAGGAGTAATTGTGGGATCCGAAATTTTGCTGAGCAGGTTCTGCCGTCACCGAACTGCTGCCACTAAGGGATGGTGTTGACGAGTCTCTTTCTCCTCAGAAATGGGCCGACTGACTGGGAGTCTGCTGACGGGAAACGTGCAGAGCAGCAGGAGTATGACGGCCCCGCTGGAATGGAGCCGGACGGCATCATTGAGGTGAGTTCGAGATTCGACTGTGAAAGGAAGCGGTAATGCCTTCTTGGCGCTGTGTTCATGGAAATGTGAGGTGATATGTACAGTCCGGGACAAAAGTCTCCAGGACACACGAGCTGCGACTGAAACGCATTGCTCTGCCATCTGCCGGTGGGTCGCTTAGTTTTGAGATCACAGAAAAGCGCGTGCGCGTCCTACTGTGCCTGCCAACATATGCGCTCTTCTGCGGCGCTGCGCCTAACTCGTAATCGGGCGCGTGGTACCGCCTCGGAGATGGCGCTTACTGACATGGCACCTAAAGCTCAACTGAGCGATAAGCTGAACTGGTTATAAAGCAAGGTGCGCTGACACGGCGAAATGCAGCGCACAGCCCCAGGCGGTATCTCGAGTTTCAGAATGTGTAGCAGACGCTCGTCAGCCGCCGGCGCTATCTCCAAGGCGGTACCACGCGCCCGATTCCGAGTTAGGCGCTGTGCCGTAGAACGGGAAAACACATGTTTGCAGGCAGAGTAGGACGCGCATGCGCTTTTGTGTGATCTCGAAACCAGGCGACCCGCCGGCAGATGGCAGAGCAATGCGTTTCAGCCGCAGCTCGCACGTCCTGGGGACTCTTGTCCCCAACTGATTAAGCCCACATTCAGAGAGACTCTATGGCTAGCCCTTCTTTCGTGTTGAGTGCCAGTTTTGTAGCAGGTTATGGTAACTTCTAAAAATGCTGCCTTGGTGGTCCTAGTGTGGTTCAAAGCTGATACGTGAGAGGCCACATAGAGAATGTCTAAACGACTAGAGTTTCCTTTTTAGCGTTGCGCCGGACATCTCTCAAAGGTCTAACTGCAAAGTGCTTAGCATTCCGAGAGTGCTGCTCGTTGGATTGGTTCAAAAGGTGGTTAAAGGAAGCAGCGGTTGCCGACAGCTTTCCGAGGTCGTTCCGTGCTCTAAATTCGTTATTATAAATCCTGTGGTTATGGCGCCGCTCTTTTTAGTTGTCTTGACAATGCTACACTAGAGGGCACATACAGTCAGCGTTGGCCATACTATTTGAGCAGGCACTGGGGAAGTGATAAACCTAATCTGGTCTAAAAAAAAAAAAAAATTGTGTGTACAGCCAGGTCTGCCTCAGTGGGCGTCTGGTGTGTCAGCTGTAGATGAGTGATTTAGCCAGTGTGGTACGACCACTAGCTTGGGGTCTTTAACGTGCACCACACAGTAGTGATACACGACCACATGCTGGTACAATGCTCGTCCAGATCGAAACTGGCAGGGGTGGGGATTGAACCGAGGTTCCTAGGTTCTGCAGCGCGAGCTTTCATTCCAAGTGCTCCGAGCTGGTGTGCACTAGACCACTTGGCCACCGATCCCCCTCACGAGGTCTGAATTGTCTTATTCATCCGTGTTTCTTGGCTGGAATTTGTCTGGGCTGTATCGAACACGCGCATAACAGCAGACATTTAGGTGCCTTTAATTAAATATTTCACACTGGTTGCGGAAAAACCAGGGGGAGATGCGTGTCTTCTGTACAAAGCAGTGCAAGCGTCATGACTTTCACATAAATTCTATTCTTATACTGAGGACTTGAAATGGGGAAAAATAAATTGTGGTTTGTCCAGGAAAGGTAGTCATTTTTGCATCGCTTCGTGGAGGTTTAATCTAGTGTCCGAAGGATGCTGTCCCATTAAAAGCACCGAGACTGTAGCTTTGCTAGGCGAACGCAGTGACAGTTCTCGGTCGTCGCTGGGACGGACAGTATGGCCACTGGTTTTGGGTGAGGCTCCGGGGCTGAATCCTTTCCCCGGGGTCTCAATGACCTGTGCGACAAGAGATTGTGAAGCTTCCTGCGTGTGCTTCCGTCTAGTGCGGCGCATGTGTAACGCTTTCCGTGTTTGATTGCAGAGCAACTGGGAAGAGATCATCGACAACTTCGATGACATGAGCCTCCGAGAAGAGCTCCTCCGAGGCATCTACGCCTATGGTTTCGAGAAGCCGTCTGCCATCCAGCAGAGGGCCATCATCCCATGTATCAAGGGTGGGTCCCTCTCTTCCTTCTGGTCAAGCTTGGTCCGTTTTGTGAGAGACGATGCCGCAAGGTGTTTTTCCTACCTGATGTTCAAACTTATTACATTAAAATAATAGACGATTTTCGAACGTTCAAATTTTTTGTGCTAAACAATTCTATTATTTTCAAACTTTCGAATTTATCGTGCTAAGAAATTGGGAAGCTTTCAGGCTTTCAAATTTTCTGAAGTTTAAAACTTTACCCCTCCAAGAGGTAAGAATTATAAGTACAAGAAACATACGGTTGGCCGATCCTAAATGTTTGGGCCATTTTGGGCAGTCCCCGTGCGAGTTGAGGTCGTTGCCGTGCTCCCACACCTGGAGTTGTGTCTGCTGCTGTGTATGTATCTCTGTGTCCAGTATCTTCCCCATCCCGCGCACGCCATTCCACCAGAAATAAACAACCACGACAACTAAAGTTTTTTTTGGAAAACCTGCCTTCATGCGTGTGTGTTTCGTCTTGTATATATTGTTGTTTCATGAAAGCGTTGCATTTAGGCGCTGTTTAAGTAAAAAGAATGTACACTGAACTGCCTCCAAGCTTTTTATTGTACCATTCAAGCAGTCCAACCCTCGTTTCATACAGTACGATAAACTAGTAACAGGTAGTGCCGTAAGTACCACAGTACTGAGAAGAGAGGAGTCGGGGCTTAAAAGAAATTAAAAATTTGTTCCACATTTCATGATTTTTTTTAAGTAGAATCTTTGAGAACTTAATTAAAGATTGCGAAATTCGATCTTCATTTGTGAGATTTTCGTCAAACTTGTTCAGAGAAGAATTGCGAAACCTCAAATTTTTAGAACTGGTATCTGAGAGAAAATTTGAAGTTTGACTTGATCTATAAAGAAATTCTAAACCTTTGAGTGATAAGTTTTAGATTTCTTGACATCTTCGAACTTTCGAAATTCGAACATTAAAGCCGTTTCAGAATTTTCTAGACCTTTTTGAATTTAAACGTTGGTAGGTTTGTGGCATCCCGTGTTGGTTGGCGAGCCAGAAGAGACAAGTAGCTGTTGTGTGTTCCATGCAATGGCCTCAAGGTATTCGGCTGCGTTCTTGCTGAACCTTTAGGTGCCAGTTGTGGTGTAGGAAGTGGCAACATTGTGTGTTTTTTTTATCAGGGTGGTAGTTTCTCCGTCTTTATGCATTGGCAGTGTGACATGGGTGTCTAGCTACTGGGAAAACCGGGAATTTCAAGGAAATTTGAATTACCCGAAAAAATCGGGGATATTGTCAACAAGTGAGCTCTGTCAGGGAAAATTGAGCCGGAAACGCCATCGAGTTCCCTGAGCAAAGGCTCGACGACTTGGGGGCAGAAAAATAGGCAATAAAGTCTGCTTAGAGTGGGGGCGTGGGCTCTGCTCACCCGATGTAGAGTATGCTACTTGATGCAAAGGGAATATCCAGCAAATCCAGTCCAAGCCTTGAATTGGATTGAGGGTGCGACACTAGGCTAGGCTAGGTTCAGGTAGAGCTACTAGATTTAGTAACAAATGGGAAAGTCGCAGATTGTAATTTAATCCGAAACCTTAAGCCGAAAGTGTGCATAAGGCGGCCATGTTGCCATTCAGTTATTGACGTGTGTGGTTGAGCGTCGTGTTTCCGGAAGTGGCGTCTTCGCTGGCGATGTCGGCGGCAAGAAAGTGCTCGTTTCTTCGTGGTGGACGAACCCGAATGTTAAAGGGGCCCTGCAATCATATTTAAGCGTCTACGCGGTTTTGCGGTTTCCACGTCTCTTGGGGTTCGGACAAGCCAGCGGGCACGGAGAGAGTAACTAAATATCAGCGCATCATATTTTAACCGGACAACGCGGAAACCTCCTCCACCGACAGGGGCGACCCGCGGTACCGAAAGCGCGCGAAATGTGACGTCTTTGGTCCTGGGCTTACTACTGGTCAGAGCCGCTAAAAGCTTCTTTTTAGACGAAATACAAAATAAAAGTGTCGCAAACCGTTTCAATTATTTATAAAAGTAGTTTTTGTTCAGTATTTTAGATCAGAAAAGAAACAAATGCAGTTTATAATGTACGGAAACAAGAATTGACACGTCGACATACCTGCCACCAAGCCGTGGAAAAGGCGGCGCATACTAGAAAAGAGTAGTGGGATCAGGCGCCGACACCGAAAGGTCCCGGATGTACGCGGCGGCGCTGCGGTCGTTTACGGACTGGAGGATCCGACCGGCTTCGAGCGTTCCGAAGGCCTTCAGCGAGTAGCTTTGTCTTGCGTTTTGGCCATTTCGCGGTACGGCAGCGCGAAGTGACTCCCATTCTGAACTGATCTTTACCCCGTGTTTGCTGTCGTTTGTGGCCAATGAAGTGTCATGCCGAATTAGGGTTTGATCGCGCAGCAAATGCAATGAGAGCCGCTCTGGCTGCCCGCTGTATGCAGCCTACCCAGAATACGCTTTAGTGGCGCCCTCTCGCGCCGTCAACACGGAGTACGGCAGCCGTGAGCGCTCGCTTAGCTCACTATCCCTCCTCTAGTTCACGGCCGCTCAAGCAACCAAGGACGTCACGAGGGAGGTTATTCTTTGCATGTTTTTGTAATTTTAATTTTCCTATAACTTTTAAAATAAGGCGAAATTCGAGAAAAGAAAAGTTACATTAAGTTACTACGGTCAGTGCGCTCAAGGCCCCTTTAAGGGGGGACATGGCCTCGGAATTCAAAATTTTCAGAAAAAAACGTTTTTTTCAAAAATGATATGTTTATGCTTATTAACTTCCAAAGAATGGTTTCAGAAACTTTCATTTAGAAACATGCAGGATTTATCTCAGAATAAATTATTTTCGACATGTCGGCAGCCCTCCAAGTCAGCAGGAAGCAAGTTTTTTGTGTTTTTTATTTACCACTGCTTCATACTCGTTTAACCTAGCCAGAACATCTCACCCTCATTGGAAGTGCCATTTACTCTAGATCTAGCTCGTAGAAGCTTTCGAAGTTTACAAGTATCAAGGGCCAGGAGGACCCAATACATCCAAAAAGAAAAAATCCTGAAAATTTGGTATGAGCAATTTTATTGGTTGACACCTGAAACAGGGTTTATGGTTGGTCCCTCCCGGTGACGTCATATTTTGTCGTCTTCATTAACGCCCCTTTACAGTACCTTCCACTTCAGATCCTATTCCTGCTTTGCTGCTCTTTCTCAGTGTGATTTGCCTCTTAGTTCCTGTCAGCTTATCTGTCAGGGAATGCCTGCTACAAAAGTTAGCATGCCTACAAACAACACAAACTGGTAGCTATTGCCAGGGGAACAACAGATGCTCAAAGACGAAGGTGCTAACAATGCTCCAGTTGAATTTTGCCTACCTCAGACTCATAAAAAATAAAGAAACTTAAAGTTGAAACTTCAAATGCATTTTTCTCAGTTTCACTTTTTGGCAGGAAATGTGGTATGAGGAAATGTATCATTGGACATTTTGAAAGTGTAAAGATTTCATTCAGTGTTGTCCTTGACTCAAATTTCCTGAGGAACAAGTTAAGGTACTCATAATCTGAAAATGCTAAATTCTTCATGACAAAAACTGAATATTTTAAAACTCACAAATTTGTTAAAATCTTTTGCTCTTTTTGGGTGTTATTGTTTTTCTCTAGAATCACATTTTTTACAGTTAATTTTTACCTTAACTTGCACTATGGGTATTCTACTTCACATTAAACTAAACATTTTGTGGATTTCAATTATTATTTTTCTTAAATACATTTCCTAATAAAGTAACTTTTTTTGGAGCTTGCTAAGCATAGTATGCAGTAGAATTGGCCTATAAGGCTGAAACTTTAGATGTCATCAATCCTAATGGGGTTCAATTCACCCTGAAAGTTTGAATCACTTTGAGACAATGGTTCAAAAGTTGACCCTCCCAGGCCATGTCCCCCCTTAAGGAATATGCAAGTTGGGGGATAAAGCCCGTGCAAAATTATCCTTACAATACTCAATGCCTTGTGTTGTAATGGTCTTATATACTAAACCGCCTCTACAGTCAACAGTAGTCAAGGAATTTCACCTGAAATTGTCAGGAAAAACCTGGAAAAGTGAAGAAATTTCAAAATAATAATTCGCTAGACTCCCTGGACATACAACAAAGTGGGGCAGTGAAACATAGAGGGAGCAAGCTGCTGGTACGAAGGCTCACAATGGTGTTCGGTATTTAGCGGGGAAAGCAGCATCCACTAATAGCCGGGCAGTGCTCGTTTGAATGGCCTGCCTGGTAGCAAAGGATGCCAAACCAAAATCCCATCTGGGTGCATGGTACGGCAAGGCTCTTTCCAGTCTGTTCGTCGGCCTCAAGATGGACATACGGGGGCTGTGCTCCAAATCTTAAGGCCTGTTCACACTTGCGACTTGGGACAGCCACTGGAGCGACTGGCGACCGCCAGTGTTCACACCTGACTGAGCGACCGACGAGTCGGTCGCTCAGTCAGGTGTTGATTATTATACGTTAAGTTGGCAGTGGCCAACTTAACGTATAATAATCAACACCTTCCCGAGCCGGCTGAACAGTCTTTCTGATCAAAGGAAAAAACAAAAACAACTTAATGGTGCTTCGAAATGTGCAACAACGGCTATATGTGTGCTCCCTCAACCATGATATTGTATGTACCTGCCATGCCGAAAATGTCGCCGATGTCGTTCCAGGCCCGCAGCATTTTGTCCCGATCCTTGTGGTCAGGGTGCCGCTTATTCTAAAGAAACGGATAGTCTGAGAGCATTAATAAGAGCTTCCGCAGAGGATTCCCATGCCAGTTACCGCTGCCGTGCGCACCTCGCTATTTCCGGCAGGAAACAATGCCGAATGTAAACAAACGCAAGCTTCACTTCCGACGAGACTGTGATTGGCTTTGCCGTCCAGCGACTCGTTTTTGCGACTTGAGAAATCGGTCGCTACCAACCTGTTTTAGTCGCTGGTGGCTCCAGCGACTGTCGCAGTGTGAACGGGCCTTTATAGTGAATTCCCCCGGTAAATCCGAAGCGCTTTCCAAAACCTTTGGGCTGAGGTTCATTCTTTTTTTCCGTATGTTTAGCTCATACCTTGTTTGCTGGCCTAGCAAGCACGCGCCGCTGGAGTGAGTTCCATTACTAAACGTCACATCAGAACACAAAACAAAGAGCCCTTCAATTGTGCAGCACTTAAAATTAATTTTTTTTATTTTTCTAAGACTATCTGTTTCAAAAGCCACTTTTGCTGCTCTGAAAGAGTTTTGGTTGTTCCAAAAGCCACATTTGCTGCTCTAAAACACTGTTTTGGCTGCTCCAAGAGGTGCTCTAAAATGGCTTGGGCCAGTCACATCACTGGGAGTACGATCAAGGAAATTTGGGACACATTCCATTCCTAGTCAGTTTTGTCCAGGCTGCAACGCCAGCAATCATGGTTGCTGTGCCAGAAGCTGTGCAACTTGCGACTGACCATTCATGGAGGGGAAGGGTCTGCACAACTAAGCCTCGAGTTGGATTCAAGGTGGTATATGACGGTGCACACTACATGGCAACCTGCATTCACTGGCATTGCAATTGCAGCAGTCGCATCAGAAATAGCTGTTGTCCCTGGACTGGCAAAAGTAGGGCTAGTATGAGAATGCCTCCATACTCATTTTTGTTGCAAGATGATGTCATTTGCATGTATCTTTTTGGGGAAGTTGAGAATCCTTTTTGGTCCCGTTATGTGGATTGTGGCCTCTGTATGTTGCTCTCCAGGGGCCCTAAGCTCGTTAAACACAAAATTGGAACCGAAAGTTTGTGGAGTGCGCCGATTGGACGCTGGCGACAAAAGCACGATGTCATTGTCGTGATCATACCTCGGCAAACCTCACTCATGAGGGCTCTCACTCACCCTCATCTTCACAGGTGAGGTGAGGGTGAGTGAGTTTCTGAACCAGGAAAATTCATGAGTGAGGGCCGTGAGGGCCGTGAGGGCAATGAGGGCGGTAAGGGGTATGAGGGCCGTGAGTGGCATGCAGGGACGGCGCCAACGGGAGGCGAGGGGTGGCGGGTGCCTCCCCTAAAATTTCTTCTGCCACCCCAAGATGAAGCAGCTTTGTTCACAAATAATTACCAACGACGTCGGCTTGAAGACCCAGTGTAACGAGTGTTCAGACTTTAGAGCCGTGCATGCCTTTAATTTACCTTTTTTTCTGTTAACGTCCACCCACTGGAAGTCGTACCGCGAGCGAGTAAAGGCCCGTTCGCACTCTTGCAACCGAGTGCGACCGAGAGAGACCAGACCGGTTTTTAAGCCTCTTGCGATCTCTTAGGACCAGCTCCGCTGTAGCACATCCGGTTCTAAGAGGTCGCAAGAAGCTTAAAAACCGGTCTGGTCTCTCTCGGTCTTACTCGGTTGCAAGAGTGTGAACGGGCCTTAAGCTTTCAAGCGCTTTAGAAAAAGAAGCTCCCCCTTGTGACGCCTGCTGGCTTTTCTCTCCGTATTCCGCTCTGTGGTGCTTATCTTAGCGGAGACCGGAGACGTAAACGAAGGGGAGCTTAGTTAAAGTCGAGGTCATGGGGAATTCCGGACTGTCTCAGAAAGGGAAGCAAAACCTGGTTGGGAGTCTGAGCATTGGAGACAGAGGTCTCTGCTGTGATACCCCCCCCCTCTTCCTTCTCGTGTCTCCGCATTTCCCTTTTCAATGAGCACACCACATAAGCTATCTTCGATAAGCCCGTGGGCGACAGCACCTCAGAGCAACCCCCCCCCCAAATTAGGTTCGCCTCCCAGCTGCCCCCCTATTATGAAGATCCTGGCGCCGTCCCTGGTGGCATGAGAGGCGTGAGGGCGGTGATTGCATGAGGTGGTGTGAGGGCCATGAGTGCGTGAGGGCGGTGAGTGCGTGAGGCCCCCTCCAGATCGAGCATCTTTCTCAGCAATTTTGGTGTTAATGGCGGGTTGTTCTGTAGCTTTCCCTAGATCGACACGAATTGCTGAGATCGGGTCCGGCTCGAAATAAGCAAGCAACTCGGAACAATTCGAATACGTTTGAAGCGGCTGCATCCAATCAGGGACGCAAAATTTTCACGTGATACCTCATGCCGGTGATGATGACACCGAAAGACTTGGTTCTGGTTTGAAATCGATCGTTTTTTGGAAATAAACTGTTTCAGAAAGGTGCATTAGTATTCTTAACAAGATTTAAATGCATAAAAACACGTTTATAGCGCGTAATTTGTCTAAATAGTGCAAGAAAAATAAAATTTTATGATGACTATGGCAAATTGCAGCAATTGGTTCCTGCGTGTGATCGCGGGCGGCCCGTGTTGCTGGTGTTGCGACGTAAAGTTTCTGGGCGAAATTGCCCCATCTGAAGCTGGCCTGAGTGGCGTGAGGGGTGCGAGGGCCGCAAGACCGGTGAGGGCCGTGAAGGCTGTGAGGTTCAGTGAGGGTGAGTGAAGGGCTGAAGGTGAGTGTGACTGTGAGGGTGAGTGAGGGGCTGAAGGTGAGTGTAGCTGTGAGGGTGAGTGAGGGGCTTAGGTGAGTGTGGCTGTGAGGGTGAGTGAGGGCGACCTAAAATGCCGACCTCTGGTCGTGATAGCTGAATCTGTGCGCTCCGTGAACTTGCCCCCACTTTGTGTTTGACGAATTAAGAGCCCCAGCTTGACAGTTCATGGGATGCTGTGAGAACAGCAACACTCGCATTTGCTCATTCTTTTTTTTGCCAGAATTTTTTTACGGCTGACCACCGGGATTGTTTTATTTGATGGCACGACGTACCAGCTCCTGTGACGACGTTTGTCGCCGAGACCATTTTGGATGCATTGGCTGTATAGGACGCTAAACAGACCAGTTGACTCGTTTCCGGCCCTGTAGCTATGTAACGGAGTGCCCCGAAATGAGGCTCCTATTGCGAGTGTTTGGATGCGTCATGTGCCGGCGTAAGGCAGCGACTCGAAGCCCCTCGCTCTGTGCAGGCATGGACGTGATTGCCCAGGCCCAGTCGGGCACGGGTAAGACGGCGACGTTCTCCATCGCCATCCTGCAGCAGATCGACATGGCCCTGAAGGAGTGCCAGGCCCTGATCCTGGCCCCAACCAGGGAGCTTGCCCAGCAGATCCAGAAGGTGGTGATTGCCCTGGGGGACTACATGAATGCCCAGTGCCACGCCTGCATCGGGGGCACCAACGTGCGCGAGGACATCCGCAAGCTCGAGAAGGGCGTCCACACGGTGGTGGGCACGCCGGGCCGGGTCTTCGACATGATCAGCCGCAAGGCCCTCCGTGAGTGTCCATCGTTCGACTCACTTTTTGGCCGGCACTGAGCTCCACTTTGGGAGGCCGGACCAGTGCCACCCAGAAAGCGAGGCATGCGCCTTTCCTCCTCTAACTTCGTCACTATTAGATCCACGCCGCTGCGCCATACTCGCGTCAGCGTTGCCGAGAGTGTGCCTCACGGTGGAATGCTACACGGGGAGAAACTGAGGGCGAAGAGGAGACCAGTGCGCACGAGGACGTCGGGGCGTCGAGCCCCGATTGGAAGGATAGTGGGTAGACGCAAAGGCTAGCTGCTTTTGTCTCTACTAGCCGGTCAGACATGTTCGGCATTCGTATGCAAGGCACCGTGCAAGGAGCAGGCTGCGCTCTTCTTCGCTGCGATTGGCGGGAGACGGCGGGTAGAGACCAAGGCATCCAGCTTTGCGCCTCCCCGCTAATTGTTCCAATCTGAGCTTGTCTCTTTGACGTCCCCGCACGCTCTCATCTTTTCTCCCTCAGTTTCTTTCTGCATAGTAACAGACAAGCTGAGAATGGCAGGGAGGTGCTTCAGTTCGGCCTCCAGCACAAGCTTTCTACCCTCGAAAACACTTCGACATAGTATGCACGTCAAGTGCGCGTGCTGGAGACCGGGCATTCAAAAGGCACGCCCCGTCGTTCTCGTTCTGTCAGTAGACCATAGCTGCCGGCGGTGCCAGTGTCCAACGCTTTGTTCTTTTGTTTTGAGATTTTGTGTCGCATGTTCCTAGGAAGAATTTGATGATCTTTCGTTTATTCTTTTGGGAGTGCGGGTCAGTTTGGGCACGGTGTTGCAACTGCAACTTTATGGTTGGTCCATGGAGGTTTGAGCTAGTGTCAGAAAGATGCCGTCCCATTAAAAGCACCGAGGCTGTAGCTTTTGCCAGGCAAACGCAGTGACAGTTCTCGGTCGTCGCTGGGACGGACAGAATTGCCACCGGTTTTGGGTGAGGCTCCAGGGCTGAATCCCTTTCCCCGGGGTCTCAATGACCAGTGCGACACAAAGACCATGAAACAAATTTTGGGCTGGGATAAATAAGTTCTGATTGGGATTTTACTTATAGCATATCGTTCAGTGGACCAAAAGAAAGAAGGTAGAAAATCAAAAACCTAATTTTCAGTACAAAAATTTGAAAAGAACAAAACTGACCAGTTTTTATTTTTTTATTTTTTTTCTTCGAAAGCTCCCTGCCTTTTCACTCTGATACATCCATGGTGCCCAAAGCGTGTCATCCGACCCAAAAGCACGCCACCGGACCTCTTTTACTCCCTTCACCCCTAAGCTGACAGCGCGGTGGATGCTAGGCACTTGTTGGACCAATCAGCCTCCTCCCTTTCATCACCTGACCTCATTCTCTGCCCGTGGTTTATGCGCGAGAGAGCATGATCGCGTGGCAAAGGTGTGGCTGGCCCAGAGAACACGTAGCTTCCACTGCACTGTCAGCTTCGAGGTGAACGGGGTGATAAAAGCAACTTATGTCCGAGTTTTAAACGACAGGCTAGTCTTCTAGGAGGAGAATGGCGGTATTCGGTTGCACAAACGAGGGTCCGAGCAAGAGGAGAGTCCTTTCTTTCCATCTGCTTGAACTGTTTAGTAAAATGCGCGATATGAGAGTTGAGAAAAGTTAAGAAAAAGTTGAAAAATTGTTTCATGACCCCTTCAAGGTAGGGTGGTTTTCAGTAGGAACCTTTGCTTGAGCCCCCATACTTCCGTAGAAGTGGCAAGTCTTTTAAGGGCAATAAGGTATGAAGACCTCGGAAAAACATTCATAGTATGGTGCAAAACCTGATGGTGCCCAATGCCTATTGCTATTGTGAAGCTTGCGTAACCTCCATTACACCATTCACCCCTAAGGTGACAGGGTGGTGGAAGTTATGCGATCACCAGATCCAGATTCTTTCATTGCCCAACACTGCTCTCCGTGTTGGGTAATCGCTTCGTGTTGTGTCCCTCTCCTTTCGTCTCTTTTGCGGCGCATATTGTGTAAAGAATCATTTACCAACCAGCCCATTTCTCCATTTTAATGCCCTCTATGTGTTTGGTGCGGGTCAAGGATTCACAAATGACAATGCAGTGTTCAGGCCTTGTCTTGTGGGTGGTATTAGCTCAACAACACTTGGCCATTTTTGGGGCCGGGCTCCGGTACGGCCACCGGAAGTTGATCGCTGTCCCTAATATCGGGTTTCTGCTGAACTTCTTGGTTCATACAGTCGATATGTTTGTTTGTGCCTTCTTGTGTCTTAGCTCGTTAGTGTCGGATAGGGGGACTAGGGTATTTGAATGTGGCACGGGTGCCCTCGCACCGAAGAAAGATGGAAAGGGCAACCCCATGTATCCGATGTCGGTTGAGAGGCACACGATGAACAACAAATGAATGGCCATGCCCCTATGCGAGCTCAATTGAAACGGCATTTCTGAACGCAACATCTGGGAAAACGTGCGGTGAAACCTCATTCCTGATCAATGCTTTGACGGCCGTTATGTTCTTGTCGGCCGGGTCTATTGCACCCCCCCAGGAATGTCTGTATTAATTGGCGATTTGTTGCAGTTGCTTTCCCCGCTACTTTAAAAAACTTTCACCCGACGCCGTGCGTTAGTTTGCCCAGTCGCCCCACTTTCACTCTGCTCTTCCTTTCGCCCGATTGGTTGGGCTTCTTTTCTCGTCCGTGATGGACATTGACCAGGCTTGCAAGGAATTTTTTTTTAACAGCCTTTGCATCTTTTCATTGCTTTTCACGGTGTGCACTCTCACTCCTCTTGTGCTCGGTTCTCTTTCGCGCAAAGTTTGGACTTTTTGCATTGCACGAGCGTTGAGCTCCACCATGCTTCTTGCCTGCCTGCTAGGAGCAGTGGCTGACTAGTGGGAGTGGCTGAGTGCACTTGGGATGACTTCGCTCGCTGTTTGAGGTCTTTTTGGCTATTGTACATCAAACCTGAATTTTGAAAAATAATGCCGAAAAACAGGCGTGGAACATTTGAATCCACATGGCAGTTCCTGCACAGCCATGAAAGCACACGCAAAATAAATTGCTGCCTGGGAGTTCCTGTCCTGTCTATATGGGCAGAAACTGAGGGAGAGGAGGAGATGGGACAGACGCTGAGACACTGAGCTCTGGTTGGAATGAGCTGTGGCTGTTTGAGTGCAAATACGAGATGCTGGCGTTAAAACGCTTTTGGGAGATTGAGTAAACAGAAAGGCGATAAAAGTGCCCCGTGAGGTTATCACGAAGTGATCTGTATGAGTGACATATTTTTCATGTTGAGGAATCCACAAAAATTATGTCCTCTCAAATCTTCTTTCGCAGTTTACTGTGAAACGGGAATGTATCGAGGGGGAATCGCAGTCGATACGCTGGTGACAGACTTTGCTGCATTGTTTCCTCCCCACAGGAACAAACAACATCCGCATCTTTGTGCTGGATGAGGCCGACGAGATGTTGTCCAGAGGATTCAAAGACCAGATCTACGATGTCTTCAGGACACTAAACTCCAACATCCAGGTGAGGGGAACATTCGTCCCTTGTTCGTGCCCCAAAAAGGGCTGCTTATGGACATCAACAAAGGCAGGCTCGTAGTGCATCAAGACTGTTCAAAGTCTCCTTTTCTAAGGTTACATCTAAGCTTTGAGATGCCCAAGCATGTAGGGAGCTAGGTAGCACAAATTAAATGGCAACACCAGAAAGTTTGAACTGTAGGTGTGAAAGGCATCTGCTTTTTGTTTACAGATTTTCTCTTATGCAGAATGCATTAGCTATGTGTATGGAAAACTGGGAAGCGTAATGTTACATTGTTAAACCGTGGTGTCTCGCATGATGTTATGTCGTGACTCGACTCCTAACGTTGCTAGACCTAATAACATTTATGCCCTGTTGTCACGTGACTGGTCGTGGCCTGGCGCACGTCTCGCAGTCGTGCAACACGTAGGGGTACCCCTCTAAATTTGACCGATAAAAGCGTAGTGACGCAGCAGCTGCACAATTTGCAGCTTCGCTTTCGTTAAAACTTATTCTGCATTGCAAATGTTTGTGAAACTCTTTGTGTCAGTCCGTATTCGCTTAGGCAAGTTTGCGCATAAAAAAATCACATCTCACATAACGTTGAACTCGACGAAGTTCTACCCCCCCTCCGCTTGCAACGAGTGCCCGCAAGCTCTCGTGCCGCCCCAGACTTTCCCGGTGCCTGCCGGACTTGAGAGTGAACGAAATGCCGTCTGTGCTCAGGTGATCCTGTTGTCGGCCACGATGCCCTCCGACGTGCTGGACGTGACCAAGTGCTTCATGCGCAACCCCATCCGTATCCTGGTCAAGAAGGAGGAGCTCACCCTCGAGGGTATCAAGCAGTTTTACGTGGCCGTCGACCGAGAGGTGCGTCTGCTTTTTGGGACCAAGCACGGCCTTGCGCGTGCAGTGCAGCGCCAAATTGGTGCTGTAATAGACGCTTTCCAGAAGTGCGCTCCAGCTAGTAGCTGCCGTGTCGGTCATCAGAGTCCGCCATTGTTTGGGTACATATTTCGATTGTTGGTATTCGGCTAGGACTCAGTTTCAATTGCGCACTTTGTCCCGATAAAATGGCGACCGCCAATGATGCTCTGCTCGATGGGGTTTTGAAAAAGGTATGTCAATGCCACAGTTCATGCAAATTTTGCGTCGGTGTTTCTTCGCAGCACCGAGGTTACCTGCTCGGAACTTGCAATATTGCGAGGTAGCTCGCTGCAGCGACGTCAATTTCGAGAGCTTTCATGCGCCTGGCGTTGGGCCTAATACCGTCTGTTACCAGTGTGATAGCTTTGTTCCGAGAGATACGAGGTTTGCGGTATTGGGCCAGCTTTGTGCTTCGACATAGTTTTTGATGCATGGGGATCTCAGACAAAAATAAGTCGCCAGAATCATGAGCACTGTTACAGACGCCTCGTAACATTTCTGGTGTGCAACTTAAGACTGTGCCACTGAAGCCATTTGGCACTGCCATATCGGTGAGTGCTGCGTCGACGCTGAGGTTAGTGCTGTGCATGTGAACGGTCCTCAACCCTGTTGTTCATTGTGCAGACTTTGCTTTTGGTCACTTATGCACGAAACTAAGGGTTGCGAGTAGATTGCACAATTCGGTGGACCGTCCCTTTAAAGCACCGGGGCCGTAGCGTCTGCTCGAAGGCAGATGCAGTGACGGCTGTTCGGTCGTCGCTGGGACGGACAGTAACGAACCAGTTTTGGGTGAGGACCTGGGGCTTCAATTATTTGGTTCCCCGGAGCCTCAATGACTGGTGCAACAGGCCTCTCGACCCCTTGTCGGGTCTGGTAGGTTTTTGAAAACTGCCCGGCTGCACTTCTAGTAAAGTTGGAAGTCGACTATCAGAGGTGTTACGAGTGACGGTGGGATGTCTTAGGTGGTTGAGTTTTAGCTTTGCGAATTGAAGTGTTTCGTTGGCTTTAAGGCTAAAGAGATAACTCGTAAAGATGAAAACTGGGGTTTTAAAGTATGTTTGTGCATTCCTTGAGAGTTCTCAGCCCACATTAAAAGCAAGAGGCTGTCCAAAACCGCGGGGGGGGGGGGGGGGGGGGGGGGGGGGGGGAGGGAGGGAGGGGGGGATTTTTGCAGTCCCATTTGGCAAGTGAATAGTGTTAACAGCCTTGCGGCCTGTAAGGTTGGCAAATTCTCTCGCACGAAGGTGGCAGCGTGGAAAATCTTCTGGTAACACTTTGTTCTGAGAATTGGATAGATTTAAAGACCACCCAAAAGCAAACTTTCAAAGAAAGCGTGTTCTGAGAATTCAATAGGTTTAAAGACCATCCAATAGACCATTTGCAGTATTCCCAAGCGCCCCGGCCCGCACTCAAGGAATCATGGGAACGGTGTTCCTTCAGCTACCTAGTGATCGCTAATTTTCGACCAACACCGTGGTTACACAATTTTTGAGCGTAATTCGAGGTTACCCTGAACAAGCACCTGACATACTCCAAGGACCTGTCATTTCACTTTTAAAATTGCTCGTCGACGTCGGCATTTTTGATACTGCGCATGCGGTCCACCTTTCAACCTGGCCTGAGTTGCAGAAATCTCTTGCAATATTATCATTCTCGTTATTGTTGTTTGAGCAGGAATTGCTGAAAAAGTCGATAATTCACAACAACAAAAACCAGGATTTAGCTCGGAGTCCGTGGTGCTGTTTATAGAATTTTTAGCGTTTCTAACTTAATATCAGCATGATAATAATGTAGATTTCTGCAGCCCATCCAGGTTGTAGGGTGGACAGCATGCACAGTATCAAAAACGCTGACATTGGGGAGAAATTTTTAAAGCGATATGACAGGTCATTGGGGTATACAGTATAGACCACTTACAACGTAACCGCTTATAGTGCAGGACCGGGTGTAACACGGTTTTTTTAAACCACCGGTTCGCCTCCCATAGAACTCCATGTATTTACATACCGCTTAAAATGCAGGCGCTCGAAGGGAAATACCGGTTATAGTGCGGTTTTCGGCACAGCCCGCCGACCGCGCCGACGACCGGAGCAGCGAGCACGCTTCCCTGTGCGACACTAGATAACGGCGCTGACAGCGCGGGGCGAGGATGTTGCTCGAAGAAGTGGGGAGAAGCGAAGAGAGAGGCTTCAGTTGCCATAGCGACGGAGGGACGCATGCACGTGTCGTTCACGTGCGTGCGTCCCTCTGCCCCTCCGCTGCTTTGGAAACAAAGAAACAAACAACCGCACCGACAGACCAATCGCAGATCGAGGAGAAGTGTGCGCGCGCGTTGCATGCCGGTCGCGGGCCGGCTGCTTCTATCCGCAAACATGGTGTCGGTTGTGATCGTCATCGTAGATGGCGTTCATTTCATCGTTCTGCGTAAAAGCGCTATCCTTGACTGTGAATTTTCGTTGTGTGTCGCTATGATAACCCAGCACGTACTAGAAGGAAGATCCACCTACTTGTGCGGCGATGTCGTGGCGGCGCTCTCAAGATGGCAGAAACGCCCGTGTCGTCGTGTTTGTTTACTTCGACTACAGTAGTGATTTCTAAGCATTTGTGTTTCCGAACATCGCCCGGATTTCTTATTTGGAGCATTTCATGCCCGTGCTCAAATTGAAGGTATTACTGGCACGTACCGTATAAAGGATGCGAATTTTCACGCGTTTTCATCGCCGGAGAAAAGTGATTAGGGTTAGCAATCCTGAACGCTCGCAACGTCCGTCCGCGACGCCGTCAAAAAGCCTGCGCCAGGCAAAAGCCGCTAATTTCTTTCAAAAAGCGTGACACACTTGAGACAGAACTGTACTAGTCTGCTGAAATAAAGACTTTCCTCAAACTAAGCTTTATTTTTCATCTAACATAAAATAAATTCTTTTACAAAGGTAAGTTGTCTCATGGCATGTGCAGGGTGTCGCAAAAGAAAATTTACACGGTCTTTTTTACCGCAAAAATAAACTAGGCATCGCCGAACGCTCATTCTCCGCCCAAAGGTAGTGCTAGAGGTCACAACCAGATGCCAAAGTTTCAGCCCGATCCCATAACTTAATCAAAAGTTATAAGTGGTTTTCTGAAAATTTCAATAAAAAAGGTGGCCGACGGAGTTTTTAAACACATGGGGCTCTATGGCGCCAGAAACCGAAAACAGGCAAAAATGGGCTCCATTTTCCCATTGAACTTTTCAGAAAATCACTTATAACTTTTTATTAAGTTATCGGATCGGGCTGAAACTTTGGCATCTGGTTGTGACCTCTAGCTCTAACTTTGGGCGGAGAATGAGCGTTCGGCGATGCCTAGTTTATTTTTGCGGTAAAAAAGACGGTGTAAATTTTCTTTTGTGACACCCTGTGTTTTGGCCTGAAAAATTGATGTTTTGGTTATAGCGCGGTACCGCTTATAGTGCGGATTTTCGCGACTCCCGCGACATTCATTATATGCGGTCTACACTGTATCAGGCGCTTGTTCAGGGTGACTCCGAATCATGCTCAAAACCTGTGTAACCAAGAATAGGGTTGAAATTACCGATCACTAAGGGGCTGAAGGAACACCGTTCCCATGATTCTTTTAACGTGGGCCGGGGCATTTGGGGGATTTAGCAAATGGTCTATAGCAAACTTACAAAGAAAGCGTGCAGTACAGAAGGTGGCTGGCTGACGGGTGACAGTTGCTAGTTGACGAACGGAACTCTTATCTGTGGTCGCGCTAACTTTGGGCGGGCAGATAGAAAGCCACCTTTGACTGTAGCGGGATCATATGCGGTTTGATCAAACTGGGGTACTTCTGGGAATTGAAGGTGCTGAAGCGTCCGTCTCTTGGCAGGAGTGGAAGCTGGACACGCTGTGCGACCTGTACGAGACGCTGACCATCACCCAGGCAGTGATCTTCTGCAACACGAGGCGGAAAGTGGACTGGCTCACCGAGAAGATGCACGAGCGGGACTTCACCGTTTCTGCCCTGGTGAGTCGCTACACCAGACAAAGTGGTGCCCGTGTTGGCGGCATGTGCATAGAGCTACGATGCTTCCATTGTTTTGTGTCTTGAGTAGTTTTGGCAGGCTGATGGGTTCCCTTGAGCATGTTAGATCTACAGTCAAACTCGTTTATATTAAACTCTGGCAGTCACATATTTTAGTTCAATATATTCCGTAATTCGCTATATCAAAATCAAGCCCACTGCAAATTTTGTGGCCAGGGTTTCGTAATAAACAATTATTTTCTTGACACCCTGGTGAACATTCGTTACTGCATTCTTCAGCACCGTAAGAAACATTTATGACTTGCGAAAATGTAGCTGAAAATGCTCTTGGCAGGCTAACAGCTCGAACAAAAAGTAGCTTTCTAATCGTTTATTCTGCAAGAATCGAAGCACCTAGGCACACTCCGAAAGAAAAATCTTACCATTTTAGCGGACCGCAAAGCCTTTTTATCTGGGCTTAGATCCACGATCTGCAGTATGGCAGTTGGGCCCTTGAAAGAGATGTAATTTTGCTCCTGTTAAGCCAGAGTCCAAACAAAACCAGTGGAACCGTACAGAGACAAAAAAGAGCCATGCAGAGCAGCCGAGTCGCAGCGGATTGTTGGTTACATGCAAACGCCGCCGCCAGTCCAGTCGCAAATGCGTTATGATCTTAGGCAAACATTTGGTTATTGTTGAAATCAGTATTGCGATAGTATTTCGAAAATACTTTGTGTTTATAATTCTGTATCGCGATACAATTTTTTAGTCGGTATCTGTATTTCAATATTGGAACAAATTCTTAGCGTATTCCTTCAGGGTGTCTACCGACCGGAAAACCGGGAATTGTCAGGGAATTTTAAGACACCTGGAAAAGTCGGGGGAATTGACAGGGAAATTTCTAAAAAGATTGTTGAGTCGGTGAATTTAGGCAGGCATAGCCATGAGCGCAGTCAAGTCGGCGGAGCAACCCCCCAGCGCGATGCGACCCGGCCAAGCTGACTGGTGCAGCGTTTCCACACCAACTTTTCACGCGCTGCGCTTCACGCGAGAGTAGTATGTGCAAAGCTGGCAGCTCGTCGTTCTTCTAGTACACTCTAGAGCTGCTAAATAAGCTACACTTTAGAGTAGCAACACTAAAGTATGGCAGCTAGAGAGTTACTAGTGAAGCGGAGTAGCAGCGGCCATTTGGCCTAGCCTGTGACTCTAGTCAGGTGGTGATGCTCTCGTGACCATAGAGACGCAGGGGAAACAGTTACTCTAGCTGATACTAGGTGGCGCGAGTCACCACTCAGAAGGGAACAGGGAGGGAGTTGCAAGCTGCACTTTAACACGCGAAGAGCCGCAAGTGGCTCGCAAGCCGCAGCTTGGCCACCCCTGCTCTAGCACCTACCCTGTAAATTTCATTAATTGCCTAGGGTTCCAAAGTTGACCCTTTCAGGGGGTGTGGCACCTTAATGAAAGATGTATTCGAGTGTTACTGCCCCGGCAAAAGTTGAATGCCTGTATTTGCATTTTCGAGTACTTTTCTATTTTTCAAAAGTATTTCTGATAACGCATTGCAATATTTCAGTACAAATGTGTTTCAGAATCGGTATTTTAGCTGTCTTTGTCATGTATCCCAGTATTAGTATTTCCAAATATGTTTTAGATTTTCTCTGCCTAACCCTGCTTTGCGCTAAAGAATCGTTTCCAGCTTGTCAAAGAACGATAAAGACGGTTGCCATTTCCTGGGTGAAATGGCAACCCTCCTACGCATTTCTTTTTCTTTTGGAGCGCTGGTGCATTTTTTCTTTTTTTTTACATGGCTTGTACTGACGTCACATCGCCTGCTTTTGCCCGCCATGTAAAAGAGAGAGGGTAGCTCCTTTTGTAGGAATTTTGAGTGACGGGTTAATTGTTATTTTCTGGGTGAGGGGGGGGGGGGGGGGGGTTTAATAGAGACGTCTGGGAAATCTGAGAGACACAAGAGGGTCTTGGTGAGAGGGGAACTGCTTCTCCCCCTCTTCTTTGATGGTCATCGGAGCAGTCTTCGGGTGACGTCACGTGCAAGCCATGTATTCAGGATGGATGCTCTCGCAAGGTTTCGAAGTCCACAGTTTTCTCAGTTCGATGTATAGCCAATGGGGTTGCATTATTAAGGTACTTTTTTATGCATGCAATTTGTTCTGAATATTTGGGTGTTTGATATAAACAATAATTTGCTGTATTTGAGTTTGCTGTGAGTGGGTTAGACTGTGTGTATGGCATTTGTAAGCTTGGCTTCAGAGAAGCAGGTTCCACAAGCCCGGGTTGACGATGCACTGGGCATATAACGGATGAGATATTACAGTAGGCTTCTTCTAAGTGATGCTTGAAATGAAAGTGTGTATGGCTACTTATTTATTGTTCACCTATAGTCACTGACAAGAATAAAATCTTCGGGTGGTCCTTCTGAGCATTGATCATGAATGCGCTACTGAAGATGGTGGTAAGCAAAAAGTGCACTATGCCCTGCCATTCTCAACTAGCTAAAATTGCCTTTTGTTGGACAACTGAAAATGTACCGCTTAGTGTTTCCTCCTTGTTTTGTAAGCAGGATATAAGGATTTTTAAGTCGTAGTCATTGGTCGCAACTGATCCTTTTCAAGACTCCATTGAGCAGCATTGTTGGTCACAGCGTTCTAGGAGTCGCCTGTAGAGTGTAGTGTTTCGTTAGACCCCAAGCAGAGCGCACGGCAAGCCGCCTCGGTGGCTCCGAGGCGAGAGCGCCGGCCTAGGATCCCCAGGTGGCGGGTTCGAATCCTGACCGAGGTGCCCGCAATATGACGGAGGCTTATTGCAGAGAAGGCGCCGTGTAACCGAGCTTTCGGTTGCACGTCAAAAGATCCCCAGGGGGTCGAAATTAATCCTCAGTCCTTCGCTGGGGCGTGCCAGATGCCCGTCGTAGGTTTGGCACGTAAAACCCCCAAATTTGGATTTTTTTTGAGCGCACGGCAATAAAACGAACGTGTCCAGTGTATGCTGCGAGGCTGCAACACAAATATGGTGTGGCAGCTACTACACCCTGTTCGCCCTTAAAGTGGCACGCAAGTGGATTCCGAGGTCATGTATTTATTGTCAAAACTCCATCTACGGGCTCTAAGCTTCCTAAAAAAACACAAAATTACATTCTAGGGCTGCCGATTTCCCTATAAAAAATCCAATCAAAGATTGTGCCACACCCCGCTTTCTGCGCTGTGGTGCAGAACACAAAGGGGTGCCGTCGGACGGGAAGGCAGCAGGGGACGACATGCGACAGCAAATTGCAAGTCACAGCTTCCCGGCGGTCTGGTTTTTGGAATGCGTGCATATTCGAAAAATCAGTCTTGGTCTTTCCGGTTTTTCGGAAACCGAAAAATCGGTTTCCGAAAAATCGGAAAAATCACAAGTGACGAATTTTTCCGTCACAAGTGACGGAAAAATTCGTCACTTGTGATTGGCTCTAGCGCGTCCTCCCCTCTTGCCATCCCGTCCGACGGTGCCCCCTGGTGTTCTGCGCCAACACAAAAAGGGGGTGTGGCACGATCGTTGTTTTGATATTTAATTAAAAAAAATCAACCGCCTATAAGATTTTTTTTTTTTTTTAGGATGCTTGGAGTTTTTAAATTTGATTTATAACAATAAAGAGCCAATCTCAGAATCCACTTGAGTGCCCCTTTAAGCTGACCGGCAGCCAAAGCAAGCTCACCTCTTGAGATCCGTGTTTATGTCCAAGCTAATCATGTGTTTGGGAGCGTCCATCGGTGCTGAGCGCTGTGCCCCGTCCTTCCCCGCAGCACGGCGACATGGGCCAGAAGGAGCGTGATGTGATCATGCGCGAGTTCCGGTCGGGCTCAAGTCGTGTGCTGATCACGACCGACCTGCTGGCACGAGGCATTGACGTCCAGCAAGTGTCCCTGGTCATCAACTTTGACCTGCCCACCAACAGGGAGAACTACATCCACAGGTGAGACCTCACGACCCGCTTCAACGGCAGCAGGAGTGCTCTGCTTCCGACATTTTTTCGCCGGAAGCTGGACAAAAGGAAGTAGCGGGGACATTGTTTCTTAAAATTGGGTTTCTAGGGCCGTTTGTGATGATCAACATCTAGAGCTCAGATATTGTATTGACTTGTCTGTAAGCTGTTTTTGTTGCAATGGTGGTTACGTGGTTCTAATAGTTTGTGGGGGAGTTTGATAAGGATGTGTTTGGGTATGCAAGAGTACTTTAGAAGTTGGGTGAAGACATAAGTATAGAGTAATCGCTATAATGTTTTGACGTTGCCTCCTGCATGGATGGGGAAGCATTAAATGAAGCCATTTGTTAAGTCCTAATATCTTTATAATCTCTGGAGGGTAGTTACAGGCCTGTATCTTGGGGGACGCATCTTTGTGACGATGTTGCCTCTTCCTCCACAGAATCGGCAGAGGAGGCCGTTTCGGTCGTAAGGGGGTGGCCATCAACTTTGTGACGGAAGAGGACAAGCGCACCCTGAAGGACATTGAGGGCTTCTACAACACCGAGATCGAGGAGATGCCCATGAACGTGGCAGACCTGATCTAAGGGGAGAGAGCGCCCCGAGCACCAGCGTGCCCGGGGGGAGAGAGGGAGTCTGGGCTGGAGGGGGGAGGGGTCCGTGATGCTGTCAACCGTCACGCTCCCTGTGCCGCCGAGAGTTTGGACCAGGGGGACAACTGTGAACGGGACATTGGACACGTGCGGAGTGAGAACTGCCCGTGCGTCTGGTTCGCGCAGTCTGTGACTGTGGAAGGGGCGGCCGGGGCGAACGGAAGATTTGCGGGAGCGTCGAGCGGCGGCGGGGACCGACGCGGAAGACTCGTCCGTCCGGCGCGGCAAGCAAAATTGGACGGTGTCCTTCTCTTCGGAATTGGGGTGCCGAGTCGCCTTCCACCGGTCGGGCGTGGGCAGGCGTCCTTCCGCTTCCCTCTGCGTCCCGCACTTGTCCTGTCTGCCCTGGCCCAAGGGGCGAGTTTACGAGCCAGACGTCGGGGGCGCAGGTTGAAAGTGCAATGACGGAACGGACTGTTCCAATTGGCCAAACCAAAAGTTCTAGAACAATTGGTGTTTAACCATATAATTAGAAAGTGAGTTTAAAAAAAAATTAATAATCTGAAGCAGCGGCGTTGCTGTGAGAAAGTTTGTCTCAGTGCCTCGGGCACGATTTCGGTAAAGCAAGTAGTTGCTAAAATGAGTTATAAATAAAACGGGAGAAAGGCGCGCTTTCTCTCTTCCCCCTGTAACTTGTGCTTATTATATTCGTGTCTTTTTTGTGTCTGGGGCTCCCTAATAATCTACCATGTTTAAAGGAGTTAATTTTTATTAAATTCAATATGAATACATTGGTGTGTTGGTTTCCTTTTTTTTTTATATGCCCAGCTTGGAGATGGGTCACTTTTTTTCCCTTTTCTTTTTTGATTGTTGGAGTACTTTGTGGTGACGTCTAGCATTCTTTCTGCTATTTGCCACCTTTTTGCGATAATTTGATTTGTATTATTCAGACTTAGAGTTTAATTTTGAGTGCAGAATGGACTGTCGCTACTCTGTTTTCTGCGTTAGGTACATGGCTGTTTTTTGTGTACATACTGTACGCTTTGGTACTAACTAGTGTGGTGTGTTCCGCGCAAAGATTGCTTTGTACAGTAGCTGCAAGCGCATATATTTATGAAGCAAGGGGAGCGAATGATTGGTTAGGTCGAGGCATGGGCATGCACTTTTGCCATGCCATACTTTTTTTTTTTTAATACCTTGGGTCTTATAAGGAAGGATAATAATGTGCCCGGTCATCTATGGTCCTGTGCAGAGGTTTAACTTCAGCCCCTATTGCAGTTTTGTGCCTGTCAGCCTTGAGGCACCATTCCCGCCCTATCCATGCTGGCTCAGTATTGTGGCTGTAGTGTCATGTGCTTGCTAACTCTTAGTTGCTCCCATCGTGTTTTTTTGTGCAAAGACATCCCACTTTGCGAAGCCAACGAGTGCTTTGGACAGATGTTGGACGGGACAATAGAAAAGAAAAAAAGAAATGCGCGCCAAGCGGGGTGCATACTTTTATTTTTCTGCCCAACACTCGCAGTTCGGGGAAGACATTTTGGTACGCCGAATAAAGCTAATGTTTGGAGAGTACCTAGAGTTTCGAGTCTTGAAAATATAGTTCTAGACATGCTCTTTAACAGTTACTAGGTCATAAACAAATTAAAAGAAAAAAAAACATTGTGGTACTTTGTGGAAGCTTTCCCACCGCTAGTGAAAGTGGAGCCGCAACGTGCGTATACATGTCGGACTGCATGCACATTGGAATTGCTCATGGCTAGCTTGATAGGGGGGTACCAGTCGCTGAACAGAGGAGTGTGCCCAGATACCGAAGTTTGCAAATGCGCGATCAGGTTCGGGTGTGGCCGCGTTTGCAGTTTAGGCTTAGAGGAGACTGAAGTGTCGATTGTCTGCAAAAATCTGCAAGTGAAGCTCCCTGGCTCCACTCCATCAATCTCGACAAAGCGCTCATGCACGCCCAATCTGAGCAGGAAGCGACCACCATAAAATATTAACAGGTTTATATGGTTTGAGATAAGTCTGTGTATTTCAAAAGCTTTAAGGTTTGACTAAATCTATTAAATCTAGGCTTTCTGAAAGTTTTTAGGGTTCCTTTTGAGCTGCATCACTGTGGCGGTGAAAATGAATCAAACGACTAGAGAGTGCACCCTTTACCAAGCTGTTTAACACCTAAAGAATAAGTCGAGAAGGTATAAAACTGGGGTGCTCTTCTTTTTTTTATTTATTTATTTTTATTATTTATTAATTTGAACTTCAAGCTACTTTTTGACAGCATTTTAAGTTTCAACCCCAACCTACTGTACTCTAGGTAGAGGTAAATCCACAACGCATAACTTTTTTTTTTTTTTTTTCTTTCTTTTTCTCCTTCTTTTCTGTTTTAAATGAGGGACGGTTTTTTGGGGATTGATGGTTTTGGAGATTTTCGTTCGTTCCCCGATGCCTCCTCTCGCAGACTTTAGTGCCTTTGCCGAGGAACCTCGGCACCGTTAGGACGGCAGACAGTAGCACTAGAGAAACTACGAAGGGGGCAAATATTTTTAATGAAGGCGTGGCGCCACTCCGGTCGCCTAGAAAACAAGGCCGTAGTGCTGACATTGCGTCGCCAGCGAAGGCCAACTCTGGACACAGATTGGAAACGAGTTTGCGTCGGCGCACGGCTTCGAGTCAATTTTGAGCCGAACGTTGACGCAATCGTCGTGTCCAATCTGTGCCCAGCGTTGGCCCTCGCTGATGAAGCCATCTCATTCAGCACTGCGGCTTTCTTATCTGGAGGAGTTGCTCGACCTGCCCCTTTCCGGGCTCTCAGCATTCCGCTGCTCGGTGCTTGTCGGCATTAAACCAAGGGACACTGACAGGGTATTTATGCCCACCAAGGTACGTGACATAGAAGAGAAAACCCCAACTACCAAAAAAATTTAGCAATAAAAAAGAAATATACCCATCTTTTTGTGTGTGTGTGTGTGTGTGGCTTCTGACAAACTGCAAATACGTTGACTGAAGAAAAAAAAAAAAGTTGCTCACTTATTTGATTTTTGACCAACTCTCCTCCTCTTTATTAGTTTCTTCTTCCTCCCCAGTTTCGGTTTTGAGCAGCTGCGTTTTTTTTTACTTCATTACAATTATATGTGACGCTGTAGCAAAATATTCGTAGAGTAGTCTTGTGACACCATAATCAATCACCTGGCAAAACAATAAAATAAATTTTAGGGGGTGTCAGTGTGCCTTTATAGCTGGAAAGTCGAAAGATGCATTATTTTGTCCGTCCTTCGTGTTTTATTCTTGTATGTGACTTTTTCACCAACGCGCTCAGCTAAAGTATCTTCGGTTGAGGTGGTGACAACCGAACGATAGTTAAAGTCTCCCCAAGTTGGAAAAAAAAAAAAGGAAATATAAAGTTCTAGCTCGTTGCGAGCTAGAAGTTTAGATAGAAATCGGTTGGAAGTTTTCGTGTCATCCCGTTGCACTCGGCAAGTTGTAGCACCCAAACAAATCTTCAAACACATTAATAGTAGAACACGAAAATTAGGCATCCGCTTGCGACCCATTAAGTATATAAGTAACCGGTGTTTAATTAAAAAGTTATTCGTGATTTTCAGAAATTTTCAGTAAGGAAATGGTGACAAACGGAGCCCGCGAATGAACTGCACGCATTACCAGGAGCGCGTCTCATTTTCTAATTAAAGAGTTTCTGAAAATCGCTTATAACTTTTTAATTGGATAACGACAAGCTTTGAAACTGGCATCTGCTCCGAACCACTAGCTCTAAATCTGGGCCGAGTCTAGTCGTTCAACCAATGTAAGCATACTTTATTATTTTTTTTATTGTTAAAAAAACGCGTTTTTTTTAAAGCGTTTGGCATATTTTTTTAAATAACATGTAATCTTCAGGGCCAAATGACACCCTTTTAGATGAAGTCGATGAAGTAGACAAACCGGTCACTTTACAAAATACGACGGAGCAGCCTATCTTGTTCCTGGTATATTCGATACCCGGCAGAAAGTTCTGGTATCTTGTGAAGCAAAATAACACAACTGAAAAAAGTGAACCCCTTGCAACCGCCCATTTTTTGTCCTTCGTTGCATGGAAGCTCATGCTCCTCACTTGCCGAAAATTTACTCCAATCAGCCCAAAGAAAAAACAGTTGGTTATGTCAGTTTCTAGTTTCTTTCCCTTTCCTCATCATATACTTCAAATGAAAGAGCGTCAAGTTTTATTATCGCGCAAAGGCCTCTTCACTTTTGAATTTCGCGCCCTTTGGGTGTTGCCGACGCAAAACTATGGTGCCTGGATCGCGTCTTTGACTGGTGTCTTTACCGCGGCCAAAAAAGTGGTCCCTCGATTTCCGCCTGATGACGTCATAAAAGTGTCATGTTGTCGCCGGTCGCGACCCTGGCGGCGTTCCAACAGTTATGGTGTATGTAGCAGATGCCTGTTCTGCTGCAGGTCTCTCTCCACTGTGACAGTTCACGGAAGCTACTGCAGCCGGAAGTTGGGACGCCTAATGGGACGCCGTGACGACAGCGACACTCGCATTCGCTCGTGCTTTTGGCCAGCATTTCTACGGCCAACCGCCAGGATCGCGACAGGCAACAGCATGACACTCGCGTCATTTGTTGCCATATCGGGACCACTTTTGATGTATGGGTGGGCTAGGACGCTAAACACACCAGTCGAAGACGCGCTCCAGGCACCATAGCAAAACCAAAACGGCCACACGGGCCACACGCCGCCGCCGAAGCCGCCGCCGCCGCGCCGCCGCCAATTATTGATCAGACCCGCTCTGGGCTAGATTGGCGTGACGTCACGTCACTAGAAAGCAAAACAATTCATGCGTCGTTTTTCGGAAATTAATTTTTATAATACTTTGGTCGACACTTATTTTCTTGACTCTTTGATATCACGTGTGTAACCCATAGGTGTAACCTCGCGAGAAAGCAAGATCTGAGTTGTCTGAGTGCTGAATAATCGAACCCACTTGTTCGAAAAAGGAGTGGAGGAGTCGTCAGAGTCGTTTCGTTGCGTTTCGTTCAGAGAGCGTCGGTGCTCGGTGCGCGCGAAACGGCTGCTACTCAGATCACAGCTCATGTAGTTAATCAGTCAGTGTTGCCAACCGTAGGGTAATTACCCTACTTGTAGGGTATTTTAGGCATTTATGGTATATTGTAGGGCTGTAGGGCCGTCCGGCCATTTCCCCGCCAAAAGTAGGGTATTTTCAGACGTTGCTTCTTCAACGGCGAGCATAACAAAAAAAAAAAAAAAAAAAAAAAAAGCTTATGCACAAGTTTTGCATAGCTTTACAACCCGTGTGCTGCCACACCACAACATCATGCAAAACGAAAGAATCCAAGTTGCACGACCTGCTAACTGAGAGCACCACACACCAATTTGGAGGATGTAGGCTCCCTAACTTGGAGAGTATTGGAGCGCTAGAGCAAGTGGGAGGTGGGAGGAGGTGGAGTTGCGCTTAGGAAGTTTGGAGCCAGAAGAGGTATCTTCCCATTGGAAATGGTCCCGCCAATTTTTTTCCGATGACTGGTCCATCCGGCGGTCCTTGTTACACCTGCGAAACACGTGACACCGCAGGCGGAACCATCCCGAGCCCACCCAGGACAGGTCCATATCGCTTGAGCGAATGATGTTTTAGCGAACAGCGACATTTGAGCGAATCGACGTTGTAGCGAATAACGGGGGCCGCGCTGCGCTTACGCCGTTTCGCGGCGACAGTCTGCGGCGCCTCATTACAAAAATGTGAACCCATTTGGCCCACCCGAACACGCCGCTTCGCGGCGTCCGACTATTCGCTAAAGTGTCATTCGGTGCAGCGTGGGCGTTCGCTAAAACGTCATTTAATTAAGTGAGTGCATCCCGGGGACTGGAGGCGTTCACTTGAGCGAACGACGTTTCAGCGAACGAAGCCGAAACAATGACGTTTCGTCGAATCACATTCTAGCGAATACGGAGAGCCGCCGGTTTCCTATCCTCCCCTGCTGTAAAAACCTAGTTTGTCGAAACAGTACCTTAGTTTGACGAATCCCGAGGCGGTACTCGGATTAGCTTCTTTCGTAATGAGCCGCCTTGTCTGTCGCCACGAGTGCTGGTTCCGCGTAGCCCAGTTTTTAATTTCACGACAAATCGACTAAACATGTTGGTTGGGGATGTCTGTGCGCTCGCTACATCACTGTTGTGCTGATGCTACACAGCGCACATGCAAGATGCAAGCATGGTGTTCTAGAATAACGCAGGTATGCGCTTTCATGCGTGCCCTGTCGCTTTGTACTGTATTAATATTACCCTGTATCATCATAATCCATGCAACAGTATTATTTGAACAAGGTTATGCCTCGTGAGGTAAAACGTAGGGTAATGAGAAACATTCGTAGGGTAATGTAGGGTTTTCTGGACTCTGCCGTGGGGTATTTTTGAAAAATAGGTTGGCAACACTGAATCAGCTTTTAAACTGGGCCGACGTTGCTGCCACCGGGTGGTAGCAACGACTACCGGAACCACTGATCTCTATGTCTATTTGCTGGATCGCGTTTGACCAGCTCCTCCTATGGACCGGAATGCGGTCACTGGCGGCCATCTTTAGGTAGAGTTATATCATCTCTAGCCATCATAGTAATATGGCGGACAGCGCAATGGCGGCAGGCTGCCATAAAAATAGCCGTAGATCTAGTACACTGTACCGTGGGTGACATTTCGTGCTTGATTGAAGTTGTTTGATGAAGCAGATTCTTGAAACCCGGCGTGAACGGTAGCCTCATCTTTGAGGACCCGGCGAAAGTTCTACGAAAGCGCAGCACCGGGGGAAAGCAGCGCAGCTCGCATCAAAAGCAGACTCCGTACCGTCGTCTGCTTTCGATGCTCCTTTCGATGCGACTTTCGATACGTGCTGTGCTGCTTTTCTCCCGGTGCTGCGATTTCGTGAAACTTTTACCAGGTCCTCAAAAACCAGACTACTGTTCACGCCGGGTTTCAAAAACATGTTTCGTCAAATAATTTTAATCAAGCACGCAATATCACCCACGCTATTTTGACCGCAGCCTGCCAACCCACCTGCCAAAACGCTATCTGCCATGGATGGATGATAGCGGCTGCAGCAGCTTACATTGGCTAGAGGTGATATAACTCTACCTAAAGATGGCCGCCAGTGACCGCATTCGCGGAGCGGGCAAACGCGATCCAGCAATTGTCATTGAGATCAGTGACCGGAACGAAATCCTTGCTGCCACCCGTGACGTCGTATCCGGTATAATGTAGCCGCATATAACTAGACTTTATTTGTGATATGACAAATATCTGGTAGGTTTATAAACTGTTTATATAGCAAATGCGCGACCTACCCGGAAAAAGCATTGCTTTAAAAAAATCAGAACGACTGCACTGCTACCCGACAACGCCAGGTAGAAGCACTGCGCCTTTTTGTATTTTTACCGCGCCTAGTTTATATTTTTTTAGTTTTATTTAGGTTTATAAACTGTTTTATAACCAACGCATAATATATTCAGCAATATTAATGCTCTTTGAAAACATTAGCGACTGTGAGCGACTGCCCGACAGCGACAGGCGGCAGCACCTGGTTAGGTGGATGGATGGTAATGGCAATACCCTTTGTAACGGGCGGCAGCTTGCGCTACCTAGCCAAACATTTTGTCATCTCAGCAGTATTATGCTTTTGATATCGATTGTGTTGGCCTTGTTGGAGGGAGTTGGTTGGCGCTGGTTCCTTTGTTATGGTGTACTACCTTTGGGGCATTTGGTTGCTGTTCTGACGTTTCGACTTTGAAGCTTGCGAGTGAGACCTGTGAGAATAAAGCCAAACCTAGAAGCCCGAGCCCCGAGCTAGACCGCGGTGCTGGCTTTGAGACGTTCCTTTCTTGCGCGAGCGTTCGTTTTGCCGACGAACTTTTCAAAGCTGAGGTGTTGAGATCACAGTGGTCTAGACCCCGTGCTCTCGTGCTTGCAGCACTGGCTGCTTCTAACTATAGGAAGTATCCACTGGCGGCCATAGCTGTGTGCGCGACTCCTGAGCGCGTGCTGATGGCGAACTTCCACAGTTCTTTTGTAACGTGCATTCCGCACCCTCAAGATTGCCGGTCTTGGCAGCCTATTAATGTGAGCTCGTTCTGACCATGCGCTCTAGACAGCACCCACAAATATGACGCCCAGTTAATACTCCTTATAGACGCTTTGCAGCCGCTGTGCATGGACGACGCCATAACTGACCTTCAGTTTTTGCTTCCTCTTATTTCGTTTATTTCACTTCATCATTACCATAGCAGGCCAGGTTATTGCCATATTGGATTCAACTGTGTCCTTTTCTAAAGCATCGGCCTTTGTAGAGAATCGTCAACGACCGTTTTAGTTGCTCGGCATCTCGGTAAAACAAGAGAAGGTCAGCAATGGCGGCTGTAATTTGGCGCGTGTGCAAAGCGTCTATACTATGTTTTGTAATTATCGTGCAACGCCGTCAAAGTGACTGGCGCGAGCGCGTGGCTTCATCTACGGTTTTGCTTGCGCGAGAACGCGAGCAAATGATATATCAACGAGATCAAGCCCCATGCTCGCGCCAGTAACTTTGACAGCGTTGCACACTAAGTATGAAACAGAATATAAGCTCAGTGCAAGCTCAGTTTGGAAAGAATAAAAGAGCCGAGACCGTTGGGACAAGTGACCAGAAGTTCCGACAAGGCGTTGGTCCCGACTTCGGCGGTGCAGTCCCGCCTTTTAGGTCTCAATCCCGTTGTGCCAAGCACCCATGGGACGGTGCGCGTGACTTCATCTACCGCGTGGTGGATTTGTCATTAGCAAGTAGGATACGAGCTATCCGGAGACTATAAAATATTAGTCGTAGCCATTGCTTGTCAAGGCTTGCTCGGGCCCGCAGCCTTGACAACGTTGTACACTAAACATGAAACAGAGTAGGCGGATCAGTAGCCGAGAGGGCTAGCGTAATATAATAAAGGCGTTTTGAAGCGCACAGGACACGTGTCACGAGCGGGTGCTCCGCCGCCATTCGCTCCGAAGGGCGGGGCCGACCATTTGCTGCGCCGACATCGAGGGACTTTAGGCTAGCGCACACTAGGTAATAGACCTATTGATATATTACCCAAGCATCAAGGAGAATGCAGGGATTGGTGTTACACGCGCGACACGCGCACGCCTTCCCCGTATAAAAGATTCGACGTAACTAACCAAAATAAAGCGTTGACGAACGCGTGTGCAAGATGCCATTTGTTTTCGGTATTTGCTTTAGAAAAGTCACTAATGCTGAGGCCAGCACGTGTGGCGCGCGGAACACCAATCCCTGCATTCTCCTTGACGCTTGGGTAATAAAACAAATGGTAGATCGGATCGTGGTAAAGTAGCGTCAAGCTCCTCGTACGCTCGCCATGGGCGTCCGCAGAACTTTTTCCAGGGGGGTGCACACTTATCCTCCTCCCCCCCCCCCCCCCCCGGGGATGTTAGCTATGTTGGCTATTTTCAGCATGTTTCCACGTTACTCTCTACCTGCTTTCACGGCCGCGCCCTGGATTTTGCACTGCACACCCGTTGATCTCTATGACAATTGCTGGATCGCGCTTCCCGCTTCCGCGAGTGAAGCCACCATAAAGTTATAATAATGTACGCTAGAGGTTAAACTGGCGCTAGAGTGCTGCTGCAAATTGAAGCAAATAGCAACCAGTCGAAAATTGACTTCCGGTAATGCATTTCTATGGGAAAAAGCGAGTGCATTTTCTCTCTGCGCTCGATTATAACAGCAAATATCACGAATTATTCGTACGTACTAGGTAGCTTGAAACATTTCTCAGTCACGCAGACGAAATAATTGGTCAGTCACAGCGTTTTTACTTGAAATTCGTGGCATGAAAAACGGTGTTAAAACCGCTCCGTACATGTACTTTTGTGCACTGTCGGACACTGTTAGCGCGAACACGGCGTCGGCGCTTTCCACCATGGGGGATATACCTGTCAAACGAACGAAGTCCATGTAGGAAATCAAGAGAGACGGCAAGAAGTACGCAGTAACACTGGATAAGTAACTCCCTGTGCATGCAGGCGATCAAAACAAATTGAAAGCCACGTAGTATAGTTCGATTCGCAATAAATAAGTGCTGCTTTATTCTTTCTGGTCATGAATATGTGCCAACATGCATGTTCTGGGTTCAAATCATCAACCGCACGCTGCAAATCTTCGCAAATAGGGAGAAGTCAGAGAAAAAGTGCCCGATAAAAACTGCCTGACATAGGAAATAATAAAAAGACGCACCTTTCGTAGCCCACGTACTTTATTTTTTACATTCGAAAGTTTTTAACCGATCGTAAAGATGCACGACGGAGTCATTTTCATAGAGTGACAGGACCGGTATATTAGCAAAATATAAGCGCCACCGGAATGCTAGCGAAGCTTGAACACACTCTCCACTCCTTTCGATCGTTAGTTTGCTTAGAATCGTCGCTCGTTCTAACATACCTGCCATGGAACAGAGGTTTAATCCTGAAATATAAAGCAGCTTAACATCGTTCAGCGGTGAAGAAAAATACTGTAATTAAAGCAATTACACTTTTACAATATTACTAAAGGTACATACTATCCTTTACAACCAAAATGACAGAAGTTGTTCGTGTTATTTTCTGGCGAAGAGACAAAATTCACGCACGATTTCCCATAGGAATGCACGGGAGCACCGCAAAAGTAGACTGGTTGCTGTCTGCTTCAATTTGCCTCCCGGAAGTCGCATAGACACTAGAGCCAGTTGAACCTCTAGCGTACATTATAACCTCTAGCGTACATTATAACCATTATAACCACTATAGCCACTGGGCGGCCATCCTGCATGTCGAAAAATCGCGTTTTTGGAGCGTTACGGAGGCTAGCGGCAGCGTGCTGAAGACACATTTTCTACTCGTTCGTCATCATTCGTCGAAGGAGTTTTTAAAACCCTCCGTAAGCCGTGAGTCTTGCCATTGAGAACACGTGGAAATTTTTACGGAAGCGCGGTGCCGCAGAAAAAAGACACAACGCGTCGAAAACAAGTTTTGCCGGTCTCGCCACGTAGTCAAAACTTCCTTAACACTATCTTTTTTTTTTTCTTTTTTTTTTTTGCCCTTTAGATTTGCCGTTTTTTCAATAGCCATTTTGAATTTCTAGATAAAAAATTGCCTGCCGGGAACAGTAAGTCCATATTATTCAGAAAATGTAGTTAGTTTGGGTAGTCAAAAATCCACCGGAGTACCCTTTAAAGGGCAACTCCGCTTCTTTTCCAGTAGTGCAAAACTATACAGTTCTCTTTGTTATCATCTATCAAACCCCCATGGCAAATATTACGACGAAATTCCGCCTAGAAGTTCATTAAAATCGCTGTCAAAGTTTGACAAGCACGAATCCGCTGGTTTTGGTTGAGACGTGCGGGCCAGACAACACTGCCCGGCTGCATTTCCGCTTCCTCCAAATTCCTTCTCTCGGCACGTCCGCGACGTCATCAAACATGTACAGCTTCTTTTTTTTTTTTTCAATTTTGTTTTCTTTCCCGGGGAGAGCACGGGTGGCGCCAGCGCCGTGAAAGACGTGAGTGACGCGCTCGGCCGGCCCGGCGCTCGACTATTGATACTACTGATAAGCCGATCGCCTCGTTGAGCGCGGCTTGTGTTACATCGCATACTTTTGAACACCAAGTATAAGGAGGAGAGGGAAGCTGCTTTTGTAAGAATTTTGAGTGACAGGTTAATCTTCTATAATCTTCTGGGAGGAGAATAGCGACGCCTGTGCTAATCCAGGAGGCACAAAGGAGGATCCTGATAAGAGGGGAGCTGTTTCTTCCCCTTGTATATCACGTGGGTGTACATGCTTAGTGATGCCGAATACACAATGTTGTCCGGCTTTCCCACCGTTTCGGTTTCGGTTTGTGATCATGGCTAGAGTAAAATTACACGAAAAATATTTTATTTTTCGCGAAACAAAGGATTAGGGATTGTTTTTGAGTGCTTCAAAAAGCAAAATCGGCCACTATCTCAAAATTTTTGAAATGAAGCGGAGTTGCCCTTTAACTGGTGTTGGTGCAGCTCCCCCCCCCCCCCCCCCCCCCCCCCTTCCTGCACCCCCCTCGAGATTCCAAGGGGGGGCAACTGCCCCCCCTTGCACCCCTCTGCGGACGCCCATGACGCTCGCCATTTTGGCCCAATTGAAATGAACAATTTCTTCTTGATCTCCATTCTTGGGGAGCCGATCTGAATTTTCTGGTGACGGGTAACTTTATTGACTCGTTTTTTGTATACAGAGATTTTGCTCTCCACACACCGGCGAAACAAGCGTACATCTCCGTACCACCACAACAAGCAAAAAGCCTAAAAGCATTAAAAAAAGATATACATATATTTTTTTTTTCTGTTTTGAAATATTCAAGAAGAACAATATAATTGTAAGAGATTCGTGGACATGGACATGTTTGATAAGTTGATTGCATATATACACAGTGCCAAAGACGCTTATATTGGCGAGGAACGCCTTCAGTAGGACGATGCTACATATGCTGATCTTGGTGTGAGACGTTAAGAACAACCCTCTGGAAGCTTCGAAGATTTAAAGGGGTCGACATGCTGATTGTCATGGCAACGGAAACCGATTAGGCAATCGCCTTGCGAGGGTTTGGTCGTGTATGTTAGTATTTGTTTGTATTCGGCTAGCAGACGTAGGAAGGCAATGGCGCTACTTTCCCAGGATCCAGTGACTCCAGGACCCAGTGACTTTAGCGCGCATCAGCCCGCGGAGCAAGTGGAGCAAAAACTCGTGCTGCCAGAACCTAGGACCACCTGCTTGTTTCGATCTGGATGAGCATCGCACGGACGTGCGGTCGTGTATCACCACTGCGTTGTGCACATTGAAAGACCCCAGCGCTAGCAGTACTGCACTGATATTTATCACTTACAGCAGGAGGCACGTCGCCCCCGTGAGGCACACCAACATCCCTGCTGTCTAGACATATATCAATACAATCCCCTTTGGAAACGCAAATATTCACTGACGGCCATGGCTGCGTCCTCTGTATATCAAGCAGGTGTTGGCATCGAGTGTTCGCCAGATTCCATTGCTTTACCCATATCTCGTCCTCACCCTAAACATGCGAGCATGCGTGGCTTATCGCTCGCTCTTGCGAATGGAATACTGACCTTGTTAATTAAGGTCATTTCAAAGTCAGGATCAATGTTTTTCCGAAGCAAATGATGTGCCTTCTGAAAACATAAAAGCCATCATATAATACCAAAGTACCTTTGCACAAGCACTATACTTCGTTTCACCTTATGCTGTACCGCAGAGAAGGCTAGGAGCGCGAGCTCATAGCGTTGGGAGCTTGTGCCGCCGAGACGTGCCCTAGAGCAAGGAGCTCGCGCTTGTAGCCTTTCCTGCGGTACATCATAATGTGAAACAGAGTCTAGTTGGGGTGTGTTTCCGGCCAACTTAACTTAGAATCTCTAATTCAATTCTGGATGCTCAACACATGGCATTTTAGGGACAATTTCGCATAAACCTAGTCCGCACAGTAGATTGTTTAAATCTTTACCTCGTGTATATGCCAACGATTTTAGAAATTCGTGGCAATACTGCAGTGGCAAAAGTCCTCCTCAACAGCGGTGAAACTTAACCCCAACATATTTCAGAACTATTTAGCATAACACTGTCTAAAGTCCAAAGCATTTGTTTTTTTTGTGCTGAAAAATTTTTTGCAGACAACACATGTCTCCCATTACACGAACACTCGTGCCATGGATGCGTCTCTCTCGCGTGGCACTTTCGGCTCGTGAAGCCCAGCGCGTTTTCTATCAGAAGCTCCGGAAGCGCAAGATCATGCGTAGCTAGCTGTTACCTGAGCAGCTTGCCTGAGCCCGCGTCGTAGCCGTCGAGTATTTCGCACGTCATTGCAAGCAACCAGTCATGATTTCCAAGGGT